>NC_139142.1:60465466-60706959 GCF_964270905.1 Leucopleurus acutus | reverse complement strand
TCCAGGCCCAGCTAACTCCAAAGTCTATATTTATACTATGCAAAGTCTATATTTATACTTTGCTTTATACTAGCATACTTATACTATGCTTCTATCCAGGTACGTGGAGTGGTCAGTGGACGGATCTGCATTAACCCATTAGATAAAGGGTCAGAATGGGTGGGACAAGAATAGGGGAATGTATGAAAAGAGATTTGTAAGAAAGAAAAAAAAGTAAAGTTTGCAGAGAAGTTTGTCCTTGAGTTATTGTTTGGAGAGTGTTTAGACATGGACAAAAAGATAAGCAACATATCCATAACTTAAAGAACTGAGAGGTCTTTCTGGCCCTGTGAATTGTCCTGGAGACAACACCTGCCATGTGAGAGACACTGTTTTAAATGCATTCATTCCTTTCTTTCTTAAAGCAACTTTACCCAGGATGCACTAATGTTGTAATTCCCAGCTTACCAAACGTTGTTATTCTCAACTTACTGAGGTATAAAGAAATTAATTACTTGCTTATTGCCAAGTGATAATTTTAAACAGGATTTGAACAGAGGAAGTCTGACTGCAGAGTCTACATTCTTAAACTCTATGCTAGAAGTAGGGCCAGATGCTAAGAGCCTTGAAGCTTAGAAAGAGGAAGTTAGATGCATGCAGCAAGCAACAGAAAAACATTGTGCTGGAGAGAGGAGTATTTGAAGATCGGTGTGATAGAATTTTGCAGGATGCATGGAAGGGGGAAGAGACAGGGTGCAGTGCTCAATCCAACTGGAAGACCTTTGCTCTGCAAGCTGAGGTGATGAGGACTCCGACTGGCGTGTGGTAGAAGTGAGCGGGGAGAAGGAGCACACCTGAACAGCTCTGTCCATGGGAGAAGCTCAGCTTTTCATTGGATAAGCAGGCGAAGGACAGAGGAGACAAAGATGACCCCAATGTTTTGTATCTGGAAGATGAGGCATCTAGGTGAGATAGTGACACCAGACATGGGATTTGGGAGCCCTCAGCACAGAGGAAAGAGCTGAAACACTGAAGATGATTTTTCTAATGTGGAAAGAGTAGCTCAACCTTGGAAGCCCCATACCAGTTGGGAAGATGGTGAAAGAAAAACCGGTGACTAAGTCAAATTATGATGAACTTGAAAGGTAGATGGAGAGCTGGGATAGTGCAGGCTGACAAAAGCTCGTGGAGGAAGAGCAATTTCAAGAAGGGTCAACAGTATTGCCAGCTGTGGCTTGGAGGTCACAGAGACCACGATCTAAAGATCTAAAGTTCATTTGATTTGATTTGATGAAAAGGTCATTTGGTTAATGTAAGAATATAGCTTTAGTAGGGAGGTGGGGATGGAGTAGTACTGGCTAAGGGCCACTTTCTCCTCAGGGGTCATTAATAGACATTAATAGGAAAGACATTTGACTTAGAGTTAGCAGCATTGTGTGTAGATCCTAGTAGCCACTCACTAATTTTGTGACCTATGTAAAATAAGCCTGCTCCAAAATAAGGATAATAATACCTCCCATGTAGTTTCATTGTGGAAGTTAGAGACCATGTGTGTGGATTGCCTAGCACAAAGTCTGGTACATAATATATGCTCAAAAAGTATTTGTTGATTGGATGGCATGACAAGTGTGACAGTGGGGATTAAGAAAGCAGATCGTCATGCCCTCTTCTCTATTTTGGAAAGGCAGGAAAGAGGCAAGTTCTAGCATGGTGGGAAGGAAGGTGCTACGTTAACTTAGAGAGACCCAGGTTTCTACTGATGCTAGTTAATGGATAATGTACTGTATTGTTGTGCTTCTTCAGGGACACGAGCATTTGTGCAGAGTAGCAAAGAAGTAATGAATGATTGCTGGTTATGGTGTCACTGACTGAGTTACAGAGTTCCGGAGAGAAGAGGTTTGGGTGGGGTGGGATGATAATGAGTTTGCTTTTAGACCTGTTGATTCTGAGATATCTGTAGGATACATAGGTTGAGATCTTCAGCAGGCAATTGTATCTATGGCTGAAGATCTGGTCAATGGCCTGAGATTGTAATATTAGATTTTTTAGAAACTACTGTACTAGTTTTAAATGTGATCTCTCCAACATTTAGACCTCTTTTTTTAGAGCCTGAACTAAACTGTCATTGTGAATGTATTTTGCGTCTAAAGAGCACAAAATGATAAAAAGAGGCCCGCTTTCTTATCTCTGTGGCAGAATTCCACGAGACTACTCCACTCGGACCCTTCACGATCTGTGCGCCACTATCCCAGCCCAAGAGCTGCCCATTGACTTGCGCCTGGCTTCTCGAGTGTATCATACAGCCGACAAGAAAGGCCACAATACTGTACTTGGAGTATGTGGAACCTCTTTCTTAGATGATCGCTATACAGATGAAGAGCAAAGAGATAGGTAAGAGTTCCACTGGTAATTTTGTTTTAAACTAGATTTAAACTGCCAAAGAATTTCTGCCTTTGAGGCTTAGATTTTGAAGACTTGCTTCTGAAAGGAGCAGTTTTGGTCCTTTCCATTCCTTCCGGGTACATACACAGTCTAGGTCAGTGTCTTCATTTCCTGCCATTATTGACATGAACCATGCCCTATCGTATAAGGTAACTTTAGTTTAGTGGTTTATGGTTCCCAAAGAGTGTCACATACATGATCTCATTTGTTCTTTGTAACAACTCTGTGGAGTACAGATGTGGAAATTGAAGCTTATAAGAACCAAGCAACTTTGCCAGGCTTATACAACTAAGAACATCACAGATTTGGGAGTTGAAGCCAGTTTTTAGATTTCAGCATCATTGGGCATGCTTGGGTCCAGGGATCATGTATAAGTGTCATTTCCTCTGGACCTTTTTCCATTTCTCCTTGTGTCTCACTTCCCTTCAGAATGTGAGTATTCTTTTATGGAGAGTATATAATTTATAGCATCCTCAAATGAGAGGAGAAAAGGGAAGGGGGCTAACGTTTATTTAACAGGAACTGTATTCCTTGCACTGTGCTGTGTGCTTTGCATCTTTCCTGTTTAAATCTTCAATCATAAGGGAGAAGTCATAATTTCCATTTTATTCATGGAGAACCTTAGGCTTTATAATATCGGGTAACCTGCCCAAGTTTTATCTCTAGATAGTGATTAGAATCCAGATTTGTGGGACTTCCCTGGTGGTCTAGTGGTAGAGAATCCGCCTTCCAATGCAGGGGATGCGGGTTCGATCCCTGGTCAGGGAATTAAGATCCCACATGCCGCGGGGCAACTAAGCCCACATGCCACAACTACTGAGCTCATGCACCTCAACTGGAGAGCCCGTGTGCCGCAAACTACAGAGCGCATGTGTGTTGAAGCCTGTGCGCCGCAACTAGAGAGAGAAAACCCGCACGCGAGAGAGAAGCCCACGAGCTACAACGAAAGATCCTGCATGTCTCAACGAAGATCCCGCATGCCGCAACTAAGACCTGACACAGCCAAAAAAAAAAAAAAAAAAGAATCCAGATTTGTTTAACTTAACCTTTTTTTTTTTTTTTGCGGTACGTGGGCCTCTCACTGCTGTGGCCTCTCCCGATGCAGAGCACAGGCTCCGGACGCGCAGGCTCAGCGGCCATGGCTCACGGGCCCAGCCGCTCTGCGGCATGTGGGATCTTCCCAGATCGGGGCACGAACCCGTGTCCCCTGCATCGGCAGGCGGACTCTCAACCACTGCGCCACCAGGGAAGCCCCTAACTTAACTTTTCTCAAACTTTTTTTTTCATTATCACCCCGGTAAGAAGGCTTTTTAGACTCCCCCACCCAACTTCCCCTCTCCATTATATTGTAGTGCTCTAGATATACTGTATATCTGTTTATGGTACTGTATGTATATCTGTGCCTTACTTATACATAAAAAGAGTAAGCTTTTTCACCCCCTGCCCTCCCCAGTCACTAATTTTCACTCCCTTGGGGGTGATATCACCTGCGCATAGAGAATGCATACTCTAAAGTTTCTTGTCTTTCAGAAGACCTGGTAGGAATCCTGAAAAATCATCTATAACAGGTTTTTAAAATACTCAAATATTAAATGTTAAGTTAAATTTAAGTAGATGTATGTTTAGTGTTATATTTGAGCTATTCTAGATATATAAGAATAATATTTTAAAAGATCACTTTTAATTAACACTATCAAAAAATTGTAAGTAACTGACCCACACTTTTCATGCTATATTCTGATCCCATTTCCTCCAACTTTACTTTTCGTAAAAATTGTAGCACCTTACTGCGTTCTTTTAAGGCTTAAAGTCATGGTTTCCCTGTGTTTAGTAATCAAAATGCCATTCAGTATGAATCCCCAAAAGAAGTTCATTCTCATGTTTATTTTCTGTTAGGCAAGAAGATTTTTTAAAGGGACTTATGTGTTATTCATAATTTTATGAATAAAATTATATGTGAAGAATTTTAGAAATTTCAGTATTGCTCCAGTATCTCTGGTAGATTATAGAAGTTCCATATGACTTCTTTGGAATGTCTTTGAAAAGCCTAAAGCTGAGAGTGGACATAAAGACATAAACATAATCCAGTAGTTATGAAACTACTATATTGAGTCATTTCTGTTAGCACTCTGCAAGCCAGGCATCCTTGGCTTACAGCTTCTATTATTCAGGCAAAGTGTTAAAAATACTGATTTCTTTCCAATTCTAAATTTTTTTTTCAAGTAGGTCTCACTTTCTTTTTCCAAGAGAGTCAATAAATGTTCTATTTGATGATGATAATTCTTGGCAATTTGTTCCTAAGTACCAAATAAGAAGTTAATTTAAGTACTGAATATTTAATTCTCTGGCATCCATCTCTTGAGGATTACCTTGCTAAACATAGCTTAACCTTTTCAAAAATATATCTGTCTGCTGAGCCTACAAGTTCAGAGAAATGTATAATTTTTTCTGCACTAATAAGTTGTCTCAAGAAAGGTAACTGTGAATAAAAAATGAATACCCTTTCACTTGGTGGCTTTTTGGTTTTTCTGTGCAATGAACAGTTCCACAAAGCATAATACTTGTGGTTATATAGTTTTAATGCTTTCCTAATATTACACATAGAAACTGTTATTTGTGGGAAACACCAAGGATATTTTAATGGGATAGTGTGGGTACATAAGTTTATTTAAAATAGCAATGTACTGTTCAAACATGTTTATTTTGCTAAATAGCAGTTTTGATTAGAACTATAAAATATTCCATATTGATCATATTTTTGCTTTTAAAGTTTCTGTATTGTAAAGAGAAGTTTATAGACATCTAAGAATTAGAACTCTTACCATGGAATTTTAGATTTTGGGTTTTAAAATAAGGGAAATTATTAAAAGTGTTTAAACACTTAGATTAGTGTTAACAGTTTGGTGAGTAGCCTTCTGAACATCTCTGTGTAAACGTGTTTAAACCATGGATGGCATTCTATAGACTTATATTTTCCACTCAAGGTTATGTGTGAACATTTAAATTATTTCATAATATTTGCTAACTTAACCATGCTGCAGTGTAAGAAAATTCCTAGGTGTGGAATTATTTATTAAAATTTTTGGTTTAAAATTTTTGATGCACATTGCTGAACTTCTCTCCAGAAAAATCACACCAGTTTATATGCTTACCAACAATTTATGATATTGTTCATTTCCTTTCAACCTGGCCAAACCACTAATTGTCAATCTTCTGGATCTTTTCCTAATCTGATGAAGAAAAATAACTTTATTTATTGTTTTATTCATTTCTAATAAGATTGAGCATATTTTTGGATATCTCTTGGTTATTTGTTTTTCTCCTTTTGAGAATTACCAATTCATATTCTGTTATCATTCATCTTTTTCTTATTGATTTATAAGTGATCTTTTTATATTAAAGATTTTTATCATATATAATGTAGACTTTAAAAAATTGTTTTGCTTGCTTTTCAGTCTTGTTATGTTGTTTTATGCTATCCGGAAGTTGTATACTAATACAGAAGTAGTGAAAACTGGCAATAGTTTCCTTTATGTGTTCTAGTCTTGGTGTCATTCTTGGTGTCTCTAGTCTTCTAGTCATTCTTAGAAAGGGCTTTTCTACACTTCAATTTAAATATATTCTATTGGGGCTTCCCTGGTAGCACAGTGGTTAAGAATCTGCCTGCCAATGTGAGGTACACGGGTTTGATACCTGGTCCGGGAAGATCCCACATGCTGCGGAGCAACTAAGCCCGCAAGCCACAACTACTGAGCCCACGTGACACGACTACTAAAGCCTGTGCGCCTAGAGCCCGTGCTTCGCAACAAGAGAAGCCACAACAATGAGAAGCCTGCGCACTGTAATGAAGAGTAGCCCCTGCTCACCGCAACTAGAGAAAGCCAGCAGCACACAGCAACGAAGACCCAACACAGCCAAAAATAAAAACAAATAAATTTAAATAAATATATTCTGTCATATTTTCTTCTAGTAATTTTATGGCTTTCTTTTAAAAAATTAAATCTTTGATTCATCTTTAATTAGTTTGATAAGAAGAATAAGCATTAATGTTTCTTTCCCAAATGACTAGCCAATTTCACAATATCGTTTATTCAATAAACCCTCTTTTTCTCACTAATTTGAAATGCTAACTTTTCATACCTTAAATTTGAATGTGTTATCAAGACTATTTATGGACTTACGTTCTATTTCACTGATTTTTCTATGTAAAATGGCTTGTGTATTTTGTTGATCCACCATCAAGAAAGAGAGAGCTGGTGGCAAAAATGCTGTCTTGGCAAAAATGGCTGACCTTCTCAAGCCAGGTACCCTTATAGCCAGCTTCTGGTGGTAAGCAGTGCTTAGACCATAGATCCCAGATTTAGCCCTCAACTCAACTTCAAATTACAAGGGAAATTCCTAGTCACATTTTAGAAAAACATGTACAGACTGTTAGTTTTATACATTAAAACAGCAGTGACTACAACAACAAAAATTAGAAAAGCAAAAGTTAAATGTCAGAATTCAAAGCTTAATTTCATTTATTATTTTGCTACAAAATAATAATAGAAATACAAATATGCAAGAAAATACAAAAAAGGAAAACAGTTACTCAAAATCCTGCCATCCAGAGATAATACTATTCTTAAGTATATGATTCCAGACTTATCTGTATGCAAATAAATCATATGGAACAAAACTTGGATAATGCTATGTAAAAAATGTTTTGTAACCTGATTTTTAAAACTTATTATGTTGTAATTATCTTTCTATGTCACGAAGTACAGATCTGAATAATCATTTAAATTGATCAGTAAATATTTTTTGTGTACCTACTGTGTGGCAGGCATTGAGTTAGGCACTAGGTAAGCATCTGCAAACAAGAGAAACGTAATCCCTGCCCTCAGGGAATTTGGAGATTAGCAGAGAAGAAAGGTGGTGAATTAATTATTGTGAATGTGACAATTAATATGCAGATGTGCAGTGTATGGAAGCATGTAAGAAGAGTTCCCAGTTATCTGGGGGAGATTGAGGAAATGATACTTAAATTGAAATCTGAGGAATAAATAGAAGATAGTTAGGAAGAGGGGAAAGAAGTTTTTTAGTTTCTTGCTACTCAAAAGTATAGTTCACAGACCAGCAGCATCACCATCACCTGGAAGCTTGTTAAAAATACAGGTGATTCGTATGCACATTGAAGTTTGAGAGTCCGTGCTGTGGACAGTTGGAACCCATTTGAGAATTGGAAAGATGTCAAGCAGTAGTGAATAGGAAGAGCAGTGATGCAGTTGATGCTGGAGAGGTCACAAGAGTCAGATTATGTAGGATTTATAGATGCTCTCTTTGTGTATGTGAGAGCATGTCTGTGAGGACTTGGGGGAGAGATTTTTATTCACAGTATATGGAGACACCACTGATAGGATTTTTTGAGGAAGAATGACATGATCAAATTTGCTTTAAGATATCACAGTCCTCATTGTGACTTCTCAGTAACACTTAACACAGTTAATCACTTGCTTTTCCATACAACGCCTTTATCCCTTGGCCTCAGGACTGCATTCTCTCTTGGTTCTATTCCTGCCTCCTTTGCTATGTCTTCTTAGTCTCTCTTGCCGGTATCTCCTCATCTCTTGACTTCAAAATATTGGAGTGCCCAAAGCTTATCCTTGGACCTCGGATTTTCTCCTCTAACTATACTCTCAAGGTGATCTTATCCAGGACCATGGCTTTAAATATGATCTATATGCTGATAACTATTATTAACTAAGATAAATGATTAAGGACTGTAATTGTCCTTATAATAACTAAAAACTGAAAACAACTTAAGTGTCCATCAATGGAAGACATTTTATAGTGCATCCAATGATGGGATATATTGGAATTGCAGTAAAGCATAAGGTAGAGTGTGCTGAAACGAGTTAGAACTAAGTATATAAACAGATATGTGATTATGTACAACAAATTTTTTACATGGAAGAAAATTCAGGAAACTGTTAACTGTGATCCTTCTGTTTTCCTTGTAGATTGTACACCAAATGGATGAAAAGTGAAACTCAACTTATTTTTTGCTTTATTTATATGGTATATGTTTGCCCTTTCTTTTACTTTTAATTTTTCTTAGTTGTGTCCCTTGTAGATTGCATAGTATTGAACATTTTTTTAAGCCAATCAGAAATGAATTCTCTTATAGTAGGTTGGATCACCCCATATTCATTTATTGTCATATCAGATGCATTTGGTATTATTCTTGTCATCTTATTTTGTAGTCTCTCCCTTTCTCTTTTGCTTCTTTGCTCTTTCCTATAATCTGACATATTTGTCAACATTTGTCTATGTGTTTTTTGTTTGTATCATTGTCTTATATCTAATGTTGTGAGACAGAAATCTGAAATTTAAATCTTAGCTTAATCTTAGCATGTAATTTATTTCTTCTCCACTCCTAGATGCTTATAAGGTTTAAATTTTGCTTTAAATTAAATAATTTCACTAGCATACGTTTGGGAGTGGATTGTTTTCTAATTACTTTTTCCTGGTACATGGAAAGCCCTTTTGATATGCAAATACAGCTCTTCAGTTTAGGGCATTTTCCTGTTTTATTTCAAGTAGTGTTTTCATTCTGTTTATTTGGTACATTTCTTCAGGAATATCAATTAGCTATATGTTGCATCTTCACTACCTGTCACCTACGTTTATCATCTCCTTGCCTACATTCATCTCTCAAACCTATGTTCTATATGAATGGTTTCATTTTCTGAGATGTAAATTTTAAAAATTTGTTCTAATTACCACTTTTTATCACTATAGCATTTTTCTTATTCTTAATTCTATCAGACTCTTAAGAAAAATCCAAGTCTTTTGTTTTATCTGAACTTTTACCTGTTTCATGAAAGCATTAAAAAAATTTATTTTCACAGCACAGAGCAGACCCTTTCAAAATATTTTTTGATTTGTATAATAAAACTCTTCTAAAAGAATGTTCTTCATATAACTTTCTGAATACTATATTTCTTTCCTATGCTTTGCAGACTCTCTTCATAGAACTGATATTGGATTTTCCAGTGTACTCGTCTTTGAATGAAGATAGGCCATTTCTGGCTGCCCAAAGTTAATATCAGATAGCTTTACCTGGCAATTCTTTTCTTTTTAAATTAATTATTTTTTGACATCTGTATTGGAGTATAGTTGCTTTACAGTTGTGTGTTAGTTTCTGCTGTGTAACAAAGTGAATCAGCTATACACATACATATATCCCCATATCTCCTCCCTCTTGCGTCTCCCTCCCACCCTCCCTATCCCACCCATCTAGGTGGACACAAAGCACCGAGCTGACCTCCCTGTGCTATGCGGCTGCTTCCCACTAGCTATCTATTTTACATTTGGTAGTGTATATATGTCCATGCCAATCTCTCTCTTCGTCCCAGCTTCCCCTTCCCCCTCCCTGTGTCCTCAAGTCCATTCACTATATCTGCGTCTTTATTCCTGTCCTGCCCCTAGGTTCCTTTTTTTTTTTTTTTTTAGATTCCATATATATGCGTTAGTGCACGTCATTTATTTTTCTCTTTCTGACTTACTTCACTCTGTATGACAGACTCTAAGTCCATCCACCTCACTACAAATAACTCAATTTCATTTCTTTTATGGCCGAGTAATATTCCATTGTATATATGTGCCACATCTTCTTTTTCCATTCATCTGTTGATGGACACTTAGGTTGCTTCCATG
The DNA here is from genome assembly GCF_964270905.1 of Leucopleurus acutus. NCBI lineage: Eukaryota > Metazoa > Chordata > Mammalia > Artiodactyla > Delphinidae > Leucopleurus > Leucopleurus acutus. Next base: position 60,696,837 of record NC_139142.1, on the reverse strand, counting down.
TCCTGGCTATTGTAAATAGTACTGCAGTGAACATTGTGGTACATGTCTCCTTTTGAATTATGGTTTTCTCAGGGTATATGCCCAATAGTGGGATTGCTGGGTCATATGGTAGTTCTATTTTTAGCTTTTTAAGGAACCTCTATACTGTTCTCCATAGTAGCTGTATCAATTTACATTCCCACCAACAGAGCAGGAGGGTTCCCTTTTCTCCACACCCTCTCCAGCATTTATTGTTCGTAGATTTTTTGATGATGTCCATTCTGACCAGTGTGAGGTGATACCTCATTGTAGCTTTGATTTGCATTTCTCTAATGATTAATGATGTTGAGCATCCTTTCATGTGTTTGTTGGCAATCTGTATATCTTCTTTGGAGAAATGTCTGTTTAGGTCTTCTGCCCATTTTTGGGTTGGGTTGGCTTGTTTGTTTTTTTGATATTGAGCTGCATGAGCTGCTTGTGTATTTTGGAGATTAATCCTTTGTCGATTGCTTCATTTGCAAATATTTGCTCCCATTCTGAGGGTTGTCTTTTCATCTTGTTTAGGTTTTCCTTTGCTGTGCAAATGCTTTTAAGTTTCATTAGGTCTCATTTGTTTATTTCTGTTTTTATTTCCGTTTCTCTAGGAGGTTGATCAAAAAGGATCTTGCTGTGATTTATGTCACAGAGTGTTCTTCCTATGTTTTCCTCTAAGAGTTTTATAGTGTCTGGACTTACTTTTAGGTCTTTAATCCGTTTTGAGTTTATTTTTGTGTATGGTGTTAGGGAGTGTTCTAATTTCATTCTTTTACATGTAGCTGTTTTCTCAGCACTGCTTATTGAAGAGGCTGTCTTTTCTCCATTGTATATTCTTGCCTCCTTTATAAAAAATAAGGTGACCATATGTGTGTGGGTTTATCTCTGGGCTTTCTATCCTGTTCCATTGGTGTATATTTCTGTTTTTGTGCCAGTAACATACTGTGTTGATTACTGTAGCTTTGTAGTGTAGTCTGAAGTCTGGGAGCCTGATTCCTCCAGCTCCGTTTTTCTTTCTCAAGTTTGCTTTGGCTATGTGGGGTCTTTTGTGTTTCCATAGAAATTGTGAAATTTTTTGTTCTAGTTCTGTGAAAAATGCAACTGGTAGTTTGATAGGGATTGCATTGAATCTGTAGATTACTTTGGGTGGTATAGTCATTTTTCACAATATTGATTCTTCCAATCCAGGAACCTGGTATATCTCTCCATCTGTTTTTATCATCTTTAATTTCTTTCATCCTTGTCTTATAGTTTTCTGCATACAGGTCTTTTGTCGCCTTAGGTAGGTTTAGTCCCAGGTACTTTGTTCTTTTGTTGCAATCATATATAGGAGTGTTTCCTCAATTTCTCTTTCATATTTTTCATCACTAGTGTATAGGAATTCCAGAGTTCTGTGCATTAATTTTGTATCCTGCAACTTTACCAAATTCATTGTTTAGCTCTAGCCATTTTCTGGTAGCATCTTTAAGATTCTCTATGTATAGTATCATGTCATCTGCAAACAGTGACAGTTCTACTTCTTTTCCGATTTGGATTCCTTTTATTCCTTTTTCTTCTTTGATTGCTGTGGCTAAAACTTCCAAAACTATGTTGAATACTAGTGGTGAGAGTGGGCAACCTTGTCTTGTTCCTGATCCTTAGTGGAAATGGTTTCAGTTTTCACCATTGAGAACAATGTTGGCTGTGGGTTTGTCATCATATATGGCCTTTATTTTGTTGAGGTTAAGTTCCCTCTATGCCTACTTTCTGCAGAGCTTTTATCATAAATGGGTGTTGAATTTTGTTGAAAGCTTTTTCTTTATCTACTGAGACGATCATATGGTTTTTTTCCTTCAATTTGTTAATATGGTTTATCACATTGATTGATTTGCATATACTGAAGAATCCTTGCATTCCTGGGATAAATCCCACTTGATCATGGTGTATGATCCTTTTTTTTTTTTTTTTTAACATCTTTATTGGGGTATAATTGCTTTACAATGGTGTGTTAGTTTCTGCTTTATAACAAAGTGAATCAGTCATACATAAACATATGTTCCCATATGTCTTCCCTCTTGCGTCTCCCTCCCTCGCACCCTCCCTATCCCACCCCTCCAGGCTGTCACAAAGCACCGAGCCAATATCCCTGTGCCATGCGGCTGCTTCCCACTAGCTATCTACCTTACTACGTTTGTTAGTGTGTATATGCCCATGACTCTCTCTTGCCCTGTCACAGCTCACCGTTCCCCCTCCCCATAACCTCAAGTCCGTTCTCTAGGAGGTCTGCGTCTTTATTCCTGCTTTACCCCTAGGTTCTTCATGACATTTTTTTTTCTTAAATTCCATATATATGTGTTAGCATATGGTATTTGTCTTTTTCTTTCTGACTTACTTCACTGTGTATGACAGACTCTAGGTCTATCCACCTCATTACAAATAGCTCAATTTCGTTTCTTTTTATGGCTGAGTAATATTCCATTGTATATATGTGCCACATCTTCTTTATCCATTCATCCGATGATGGGCACTTAGGTTGTTTCCATCTCCGGGCTATTGTAAATAGAGCTGCAATGAACATTTTGGTACATGACTCTTTTTGAATTTTGGTTTTCTCAGGGTATATGCCCAGTAGTGGGATTGCTGGGTCATATGGTAGTTCTATTTGTAGCTTTTTAAGGAACCTCCATACTGTTCTCCATAGTGGCTGAACCAATTCACATTCCCACCAGCAGTGCAAGAGTCTTCCCTTTTCTCCACACCCTCTCCAGCATTTATTGTTTCTAGATTTTTTGATGATGGCCATTCTGACTGGTGTGAGATGATATCTCATTGTAGTTTTGATTTGCATTTCTCTAATGATTAATGATGTTGAGCATTCTTTCATGTGTTTGTTGGCAGTCTGTATATCTTCTTTGGAGAAATGTCTATTTAGGTCTTCTGCCCATTTTTGGATTGGGTTGTTTGTTTTCTTGTTATTGAGCTGCATGAGCTGCTTGTAAATTTTGGAGATTAATCCTTTGTCGGTTGCTTCATTTGCAAATATTTTCTCCCATTCTGAGGGTTGTCTTTTGGTTCTGTTTATGGCTTCCTTTGCTGTGCAAAAGCTTTGAAGTTTCATTAGGTCCCATTTGTTTATTTTTGTTTTTATTTCCATTACTCTAGGAGGTGGGTCAGAAAGGATCTTGCTGTGATTTATGTCATAGAGTGTTCTGCCTATGTTTTCCTCTAAGAGTTTGATAGTTTCTGGCCTTACATTTAGGTCTTTAATCCATTTTGAGCTTATTTTTGTGTATGGTGTTAGGGAGTGATCTAATCTCATACTTTTACATGTACCTGTCCAGTTTTCCCAGCACCACTTATTGAAGAGGCTGTCCTTTCTCCACTGTACATTACTGCCACCTTTATCAAAGATAAGGTGTCCATATGTGCATGGGTTTATCTCTGGGCTTTCTATCCTGTTCCATTGATCTATCTTTCTGTTTTTGTGCCAGTACCATACCATCTTGATAACTGTAGCTTTGTAGTATAGTCTGAAGTCAGGGAGCCTGATTCCTCCAGTTCCTTCTTTCGTTCTCAAGATTGCTTTGGCTATTCGGGGTCTTCTGTGTTTCCATACAAATTGCAAAATTTTTTGTTCTAGTTCTGTGAAAAATGCCAGTGGTAGTTTGATAGGGATTGCATTGAATCTATAGATTGCTTTGGGTAGTAGAGTCATTTTCACAATGTTGATTCTTCCAATCCAAGAACATGGTATATGTCTCCATCTATTTGTATCATCTTTAATTTCTTTCATCAGTGTCTTATAATTTTCTGCATACAGGTCTTTTGTCTCCTTAGGTAGGTTTATTCCTAGATATTTTATTCTTTTTGTTGCAATGGTAAATGGGAGTGTTTTCTTGTTTTCACTTTCAGATTTTTCATCATTAGTATATAGGAATGCCCGAGATTTCTGTGCATTAATTTTGTATCCTGCCACTTTACCAAATTCATTGATTAGCTCTAGTAGTTTTCTGGTAGCATCTTTAGGGTTCTCTATGTATAGGATCATGTCATCTGCAAACAGTGACAGCTTTACTTCTTCTTTTCTGATTTGGATTCCTTTTATTTCCTTTTCTTCTCTGATTGCTGTGGCTAAAACTTCCAAAACTATGTTGAATAAGAGTGGTGAGAGTGGGCAACCTTGTCTTGTTCCTGATCTTAGTGGAAATGCTTTCAGTTTTTCACCATTGAGGATGATGTTTGCTGTGGGCTTGTCATATATGGCCTTTATTATGTTGAGGAAAGTTCCCTCTGTGCCTACTTTCTGCAGGGTTTTTATCATAAATGGGTGTTGAATTTTGTCGAAAGCTTTCTCTGCATCTATTGAGATGATCATATGGTTTTTCTCCTTCAATTTGTTAATATGGTTTATCACATTGATAGATTTGCGTATATTGAAGAATCCTTGCATTCCTGGAATAAACCCCACCTGATCATGGTGTATGATCCTTTTAATGTGCTGTTGGATTCTGTTTGCTAGTGTTTTGTTGAGGATTTTTTCATCTGTGATATTGGCCTGTAGTTATCTTTCTTTGTGACATTTTTGTCTGGTTTCGGTATCAGGGTGATGGTGGCCTCGTAGAATGAGTTTGGGATTGTTCCTCCCTCTGCTATGTTTTGGAAGAGTTTAGAGGGATAGGTGTTAGCTCTTCTCTAAATGTTTGATAGAATTCGCCTGTGAAGCCATCAGGTCCTGGGCTTTTGTTTGCTGTAGGATTTTTAATCACAGTTTCAATTTCAGTGCTTGTGATTGGTCTGTTTATATTTTCTATTTCTTCCTGGTTTAGTCTCAGAATGTTGTGCTTTTCTAAGAATTTGTCTATTTCTTCCAGGTTGTCCATTTTATTGGCGTATAGTTGCCTGTAGTAATCTCTCAAGATCCTTTGTATTTCTGCATTGTCAGTTGTTCTTTTTCATTTCTAATTCTATTGATTTGAGTCTTCTCACTTCTTTTCGTGATGAGTCTGGATAACGGTTTATTAATTCTCAAAGAACCAGCTTTTAGTTGTATTGATCTTTGCTATCGTTTCCTTCATTTCTTTTTCATTTATTTCTGATCTGATCTTCATGATTTCTCTCCTTTTGCTAACTTTGGGATTTTTTGCTCTTCTTTCTCTTATTGCTTTAGGTGTAAGGTTATGTTGTTTATTTGAGATTTTTATGGTTTCTTGAGGTAAGATTGTATTGCTGTAAACTTCCCTCTTGGAACTGCTTTTGCTGCATCCCATAGGTTTTGGGTCATCGTGTTTACATTGTCATTTTTTTCTAGGTATTTTTTGACCTCCTCTTTGATTTCTTCAGTGATCTTTTGGTTGTTTAGTAGTGTATTGTTTAGCCTCTATGTGTTTGTATTTTTTACAGATTTTTTCCTGTAATTGATATCTAGTCTCATAGCATTGTGGTCAGAAAAGATACTTGATATGATTTCAATTTTCTTAAATTTACCAAGGCTTGATTTGTGACCCAAGATATTATTTACCCTGGAGAATGTTCCATGAGCACTTGAGAAGAAAGTGTATTCTGTTGTGTTTGGATGGAAAGTTCTGTAAATATCAATTAAGTCCATCTTGTTTAATGTATCATTTAAAGCTTGTGTTTCCTTATTTATTTTCATTTTGGATGATCTGTCCATTGGTGAAAGTGAGGTGTTAAAGTCCCCTACTATGATTGTGTTACTGTCGATTTACCCTTTTATGGCTGTTAGCATTTACCTTATGTTTTGAGGTGCTGTTATGTTGGGTGCATAAATATTTACAATCATTATATCTTCTTCTTGGATTGATCCCTAGATCATTATGTAGTGTCCTTCTTTGTCTCTTGTAATAGTCTTTTTTTCAAGGTCTATTTCATCTGATATGAGAATTGCTACTCCGCCTTTCTTTTGATTTCCAGTTACATGGAATATCTTTTTCCATCCCCTCACTTTCAGTCTGTATGTGTCCCTAGATCTGAAATGGGTCTCTTGTAGACAGCATATATACAGGTCTTGTTTTTGTATCCATTCAGCCAGTCTGTGTCTTTTGGTTGGAGCATTTAATCCATTTACATTTAAGGTAGTTATCGATATGTATGTTCTTATTACCATTTTCTTAATTGTTTTGGGTTTGTTTTTTTAGGTCTTATCCTTCTCTTGGCTTTCCTGCCTAGAGAAGTTCCTTTAGAATTTGTTGTAAAGGTGGTTTGGTGGTGCTGAATTCTCTTAGCTTTTGCTTGTCTGTAAAGATTTTAATTTCTCTGTCGAATGTAAATCAGATCCTTGCTGGGTAGAGTAATCTTGGTAGTAGGTTTTTCCCCTTCATCACTTTAAATATGTCCTGCCACTCCCTTCTGGCTTGCAGAGTTTCTGCTGAAAGATCAGCTGTTAACCCAATGTGGCTTCTCTTGTATGTTATTTGTTCCTTTTCCCTTGCTGCTTTTAATATTTTTTCTTTGTATTTAGTTTTTGATAGTTTGATTAATCTGTGTCTTGGTGTGTTTCTCCTTGGATTTATCCTGTATGGGACTCTCTGTGCTTCCTGGACTCGATTGACTATTTCCTTCCCCGTATTAGGGAAGTTTTCAACTATAATCTTTTCAAATATTTTCTCAGTCCCTTTCTTTTTCTCTTCTTCTTCTGAGACCCCTATAATTCACGTGTTGGTGCGTTTAATGTTGTCCCAGAGGTCTCGGAGACTGTCCTCAATTCTTTTCATTCTTTTTTCTTTATTCTGCTCTGTGGTAGTTATTTACACTATATTGTCTTCCAGGTCACTTATCTGTTCTTCTGCCTCAGTTATTCTGCTATTGATTCCTCCTAGAGAATTTTAAATTTCACTTATCGTGTTGTTCATCATTGTTTGTTGGCTCTTTATTTCTCCTAGGTCCTTGTTAAACATTTCTTGTATCTTCTCCATTCTATTTCCAAGATTTCGGATCATCTTTACTATCATTACTCTGAATTCTTTTTCAGGTAGACTGCCTATTTCCTCTTCATTTGTTTGGTCTGGTGGGTTTTTACCTTGCTCCTTCATCTGCTGTGTATTTCTCTGTCTTCTTATTTTGCTTAACTTACTGTGATTGGGGTCTCCTGTTCACAGGCTTCAGGTTTGTAATTCCCGTTGTTTTTGGTGTCTGCCCCCAGTTGGCAAGGTTGGTTCAGTAGGCCTCCTGGTGGAGGGGCCTTGTGCCTATGTTCTGGTGGATGAGGCTGGATCTAGTCTTTCTGGTGGGCAGGACTGCATCCAGTGGTGTGTTTTGGGGTGTCTGTGAAGTTAAGATTTTAGGCAGACTCTCTGCTAGTGGGTGGGGTTGTATTCCTGTCTTGCTCGTTGTTTGGCATGGGGTGTCCAGCACTGTCACTTGCTGGTCATTGAGTGGAGCTGGGTCTCAGTATTGAGATGGAGAACTCTTGGAGAGCTTTTACTGTTTGACATTACATGGAGCCAGGAGGTCTCTGGTGGAGCAATGTCCTCAATGTCGGCTCTCCCACCTCAGTGGCTCAGGCCTGACACCCGGCCGGAGCACCAAGACCCTGTCAGTCACATGGCTCATGAGCAACTGCAAGTATTGGAAGTGCTATTTGATCAAGTAGGTTGTCCAGCAATTCTCAGGAATTCCTTTTGCAGTGACCTGTCTGAAGTGCTGAACAAGCCAGGAAAACGCCTTTGGCAGATGTCAGATTGGGGTCCCAGGTTCACCTCCAGAAGGCCACTTCGCTGCACGTAAGCCTTTGGCCTCTTAGATGGCCCCTGGGGCAAGGCACTGTTCCAGTGTGCCTCTGAGCAGGGAGAGAAGCAAATCTTCCACGAGGGGTGAGGCTTGCCTACCTGGCAATTCTTGATTGTTCATTTTGGAAGCATTAGAGTATTACTTTTAGATATTAAGTAGGCGAACCAGGAGATGCAGGTTTATATTACTATGGTAAGGATTATTCTGGGTTTTTTTTCCTGTGCATGTACATATATTACATATACATACATTTTACAAAAATGACATTAAAGACGTTGTTTTGACAGGTTATAATCCTTTGAGGATTTTTATGTTAAAACTGAAGGCCAGACATACGGGTAATTATTTTGACTTATTATCTTTACTATTTATAGTTTACAAATCAACTATATAAAATGAGCTTCCATTAGAAAGATTTTATCTGGCTCCCCTCCCAAATAGCAATATTTGAATAGGAAAGCAGAAAATTATCTAATAGAAAATATATTGTTGTGTATTTATTGCATAATCTAGTATTAACAACAACTCTATCTAATAGATAAAATCATTCTATTTCCCAAATGAAGAAAATGTGGTTCAGAGGTTGACTAGTTCATATTTATATAGCTGGTAAAAGCTGGAATTCAGACCCAGGTCTCTCTGTTTCTAAATGTGATTTCCATTATATCCCACTGTTTTGTGAACTTGTGAAAGTGCCTCTTATTTTTTTCTCTTTATGTTTCATTCCAAATACTCATTCTCATCTTGTTTTCAGAACCAATGCTGATACAAACTAGGAAGAATCACATTTTACTCACCGTTGATGTTTTGTATTTCGTCTATTGTGACCCAATTTTGGAAGCAAGGTTTCTGCTTATTTGGGTGAGGGTTTTATCTTGTATTGTTTGTTCCCTCTTAGGAACTGAAATCCTGTTTCTGAGTCCTGGGCCAGGGCTGGGGCCTTGCAAACTGAGGGAGACTGTCCTGACATCAATTACTTAATTATTAAAAGCGCTCACTGACTACTGCCTTTATTTGTATTCCCTGTCACTGGTCGCTCCCCACTAGAATGTGCCATCATCCCATGTTAGCCCTTTCTGATGCTGCTTGCAGTGCACCACCACCCGTGTTCTGTAGCTCTGTCTTTGGAATAGTGTGTTCTGTCTTCTGCTTCACACTTCCTTCCACTGTGGGTATCTGGGACTGACTTTCCCCCACTGCCCCTGTTTCCTGCATTGTCTGCTGTTGCTTAATGGTCAGGTCTAATCCTAGCCCCAGCACACCCCCACCCCTTACTTGACCTTGTTCCTTGCTGCATGATCCTGACAATGATACCAATGAGTATAGGACTTAATCCCTGTTGGAGGTCCAGCTGCTGATACGTGTGACAGAAGAACATATATCAGAGCCGTAAGAGATCTTAGCCTTCCCCTAGCCTAACCATCTCATATTATGAAGAAACAGAGGCAAAACTATGCACCTCATGTCAGTTTTGGCAGAGTTAGGACTAGAATCAACGGTAACCTCAATTAGATTATTTTTATATTCATTTTCAACAAATAGCCCCTATACCTAAGTAAGCCTTAAGCATACTTTAAAAAATACAAATTGGGATGACAAATTTATATTAGTATGTACTACCAGTATTTGATAAGATATTAGATTAGTATATTTTTGTTTTATATGGAAACACCAAAAAAAAAAGAAATTATTTGGAAATTTGTTTGATTTCATAACTGCCAATATCTGAAAGTTGGAATATATTTTTTTAAGCAAAGCAATGTCATTCCACCAGATGTCACTGTTTGCATGTAGCAATGAAGTTACAATGATTAAAAATAAAATTACCCCCTCTCTATTCATATTTTGTAAAAAAAAAAATTCTGTATAATTGCATTCTTATCCTCCTTTAGATTTATTATTTATTAAGACTATATTCCCTGAATTTTTTAAAGTATTGAAAGTATTCATTACTTCTGCTATAGATTTTAAAGACTTTACTAAAAAAAATTATTTGTAGATTAGCATCTTCAAGAAGATGAACTCCTAAAGTCTTTTCTAGGCCTAGGAGTTTGCTTTTCAAACAACATGCTTTTAAGTTACTGTTTTCTAAATTGTCAATTGTGACCCAATAAGTGGATTGTGCACTCAATGTAATGGCTTGCTACGAGTCCCTTAAAGAAATGATGTCTGGGATAGAATATTGCATGTAAGTATTACTTTGGCAAAGCTTTTTACATGAACACTTTAAAAAATTTTTTTTATATTTATTTATTTATTTATTGGCTGCATTGGGTCTTAGCTGCAGCATGCGGGATCTTTCGTTGCAGCACGCCGGCTCTTTGTTGTGGTGTGTGGGCTTCTCTCTAGTTGTGGCATGAGGGCTCCAGAGCATGCGGGCTTATTGGTTGCAGCCTGCGGGCTCTCTAGTTGTGGTGCGCAGGGGCTTAGTTGCCCCACGGCATGTGGGATCTTAGTTTCCTGACCAGGGATCAAACCAGCATCCCCTGCATTGCAAGACGGATTTTTAACCACTGGACCACCAGGGAAATCCCTGAACACTCTTAAAATATCCCTGAACACATCTTTTCTGAGTTGCGTAAAAGTGACTGTGAGCTTTATCCTGCCAAGGCTCCCTCAGGTTTAGTACCCCAAGGAGCACAGTACATTTTCTAAGGAAGGGATAGGGAAGGTGTGATGGGGGAACTTCTCTGTTAGAGTCACACCAGGGAGGGGAGAGGGTTGCAGGAGGGAGAACCCTTCCCTACGCTTCACAGGATGGAGCCCGCAGTCACATTTGTGTAACTCATAAAAGATGTGGGCGGAGATTTTTAAGAGTGCTCACAGCCTGGAGCAAATGTTCTCCAATCTTCTTTGACACAACCTATAATAATAAGAACATTTTATATCTCTGGCCCCATGGGAGACCAGTGTTGACTGGGAAGGCGGTTTAACTCACTCTGAGAGAGATGGACTTGTTAACTTCATTCAGTCTCTTCAGTCATAATAACAAAAATGATTGTAATATCAACCACTTACTGGTTTTTTTTGTAATTTGTGCAAACTCTTCACATACATTATTTCTAAGCGTTAGACCCTGAAAAATCCCATTGCTGTTGCTATTCATAGATGAGGAAACTGAGACTTGAGAAGGAAAAGTGACTTATCCAACACAGCACATCAAGCGGCCAAACTAAGGCTAAAATCCTGCTTTTTTAACCTCATTCCAAAGGCTAGCTCTTCTCACTATAGCAGTGGGCTTCCCCTGAGTATAAGGGCCATCTGGGTTGGTTAAGTGTATCAGTTCTTAGGCTTTATCCCAAACCAACTGAACTAGAATCTCCAGAGGAGATATCTGGGAAGCTATAGATTTGATAAGTATCCCAGGATATTCTTATGATCAGGCTCTTTTAGAAAAGATTGCAGCACATCAGTGGTTCTCAAACTTCATTGTGCATCAGAATTAACGGTAAGGCTGGTTAAAACACAGAAGGCTGGGTTCCTCCCCAGAGCTTCTGATTCATTAAGTGTGATGGGGCTCAAGAATTTTTATTTCTAGCAAGTTCCTGTGTGATACTAATGATGCTGGTTAGGAAACCCACTTTGAGAAGCAGTGCAGTACATCATGCTAACCCATGAATCTAGTTTCTCAGGACAGGGTCTGGGCTAACTGGCTGTGGGATTTTTCAAGCACAGTGTTAAACAATACATATTCAGTATCTACTATATTCACATTCAAGGGAGACAGAAAATGAATAAGAATCACGCCTCTCCCACCCCAACCAGCCTGTAATCTACTATGAAAAATATACAGAATAAAATGTAATATATTCTATAATGAACTTGCAGATCAAATGCACCAGAGAAACTAGGGGGGCAAAGATGAATTTTGGCTGGCCAGAGGGACATTTGTAAAGGCTTCGTGGAACAGTTGAGGTCTGAAAGTCTTATTTTCAACACTTTCATAGCCACACTGCCTTGTAGTTCGGTTTGCCTGTCTCCCCTATTGCACCTATAGTAATCTCAGCACCTAGAGCATCTTTTGTGCAGTGAATATAGGTTGGGCCAGGTGTTGGGGAGGGAAGTAGGATTGGTAAGGTAGATGGTTCCCAGACTGTGGAGGACCCTGATGGCCAGGCTTAGGAGCTTGGGTTTTACCCTGTGTGTGTAGTCACTAAAGTATTTGGAAGGGGGTAGCTGATGAGAACTCTGTCAGGGATCTGTAACATGGATTGGAGGTGGGAAAGTCTGGAGGTGAGGGACAGCAAAGATGTTATCATAGGACTTAGCTGAGAGGAAATGCAACAGGATGGAGAAACACTGGAGGGAGAAGGATCAGGACAAGTGATTACTGTTGGGGGTGAGGGAGAAGTTGGAGATGAAGAGATTTTCATTCTGAACCACTGAGATGGTGGTGGTCTCCAAAGGGGAGATCTCTAAAAAGGATTGGTTCTTTTCTCTGGAAATAAAGAAGGAAGCAGAGAAAATCTGGACAAAAATTTCAAAGCAAGTGATTCATCTTTGTCAGACAGGAACAGTTGCTAACCTTGGGTAGCCTTTCCACTAAGGCCCCCAGTTTATGTCTACCAGAGCTATGCACTCTAAAGTGGCCAGTGACTTCTTTCACTTTCCTTCCAACCAAATAGAATTTCTATTTCTTTGATGCACATTTGGGATGTGAAAAGACAATAATATGTGAATGACTCTGACTACTTTGTTTTTGGCTTATGAACAGATAAAAATATAGCAGTGCCTCAAGATAGCTTCTTAAGTCACCCCTCTCCTCCTTGATCTTGATATCTGTATTCTCTCGCTCATTATTCTAGACAATAGAATACCCTGCTCTTTTGTTTTTCCTAGATATATCAGTCAGGATTTAGTTGCAGAAAACAGAAATAGTTTTAGCTATTTTAAGCATAAAGGGATCTATAATAATGGGAATGTGATGCTTTTAAAATCAATGGAAAGATTGGAAGAATGGGCTCTAGGCAGGGAGGGTTTTCCAGAGATGACTCATACAGCACGTTTAACTGGCTGCCAAAGCTGCTGCTCCTTCTGGCACAGTCAGGAAGGTGGGAAATCTGGAGGCCAACATTGACAACAAACCACCTTAGCTGAAATTCAGGGATCGTGTGGCCTCTAGTGTCACAGCTTTTGTCTCTGGAGCCTTGCTGTGTCTGTTTGAATGCTCACTGGCAAAAAAGTCTACCCACAAAAGAAGTAACTGGAACCCTGCCACAGAAGAACTCAACGTCACCATGACTGCTTGCCAGCAGGAACATCAGAACCTTCTTCGTTCCAAATTGTACGTGAGTGCACGTGGTTAGTAGATCCTAAAACACATCCAGGACACTGGCTGCAGGAGGGTCTTCACCTCCCCATCCTCAGCAGTTGGAGAAAGTGTATTGGAGGGAGGATGGACTGGATGTCAAATGGCAATCTGTTATGTCCACTGTGCTAGGAGTTGAGCTTTATCTTCTCTTTGAATTCAAATATTTGACCGGATGAGATAGGAAGCTTTTCCCTGTGAACCTACTTTGGCAAAGCCCTGTCTTCTCCAGCCTAGCTTTGGGTGGGCCTGATTTTTAAGAGGTGGTTTGATGGAATCTAAGGATTTCAGCATGTCGTTAAGTAGTCAGTTTGATATGTGTGTGCTTTGTCTTCACATTTGGTGGCTCATAAACTGATTGTCTATTCATATAATGGTATAACAAAAAGTTAGAGGGAACAGTGGCTCTACTTCCAAGCGAAATTGAAATATGGCTATAGTCTGTGTAGGTCTACTTTATACTCATTTTATATTTCTTTTACAGTAAGTGCTGCAACACAAAAGCTAATGTCTTTTCAAGGAGTCTGTAAGGCAGCCATTAATGACACATTTTGCCTTCAGATTTTGATTTACCTCATCTCTTGGTTTAATTTAGGTTTTTGTTGATAAGTTTTTTTGTTTTGTTTTGTTTTGTTTTTTGTGGTACGTGGGCCTCTCACTGTTGTGGCCTCTCCCGTTGTGGAGTACAGGCTCCGGACGCACAGGCTCAGCAGCCATGGCTTACGGGCCCAGCCGCCCCGCGGCATGTGGGATCTTCCCGGACCGGGACACAAACCCGTGTCCCCTGCATCGGCAGGCGGACTCTCCACCACTGCGCCACCAGGGAAGCCCCCTGTTGATAAGTTTTAAACCTCCTGTGTATATTCTTATGTATATGTAGTTTGTAGCCTAGAAATAAAGACCTAATGCTGTAACAGTTTTCTCTTCATCTTGGCAAGATATGAATCAGGAAGGGAAAACCTTAATGTGAGAAGGCAGTTCTGCTTAGGCTGATGCTTTGCCTCAGTCTAAGAAATGAAACCATTTCCTGTGACTTGGAGTGAGGAGCAGGTTAGGGATCAGAAGGCAGAGAACTTTTTACCTCTCTTATCATGAGGCTTTCATAGAGTGAATTTATTTTTCCAATATTATAAAACAAAACCACCGAAAGATTACTACTAAAATGCATTCAGAAGCCAACAATTATTCTTGAATTATTTCCCATTTTGGATTATCTGACTTCTGCACAATATCTATTTAGTACAAATATCAAACGTTTATTTCGGTAGAGATATAAAATGAGAGAAAACACCCTTTGACTTATCAATGGCTTAAAGAACAATTTTTTTTTGTTATTAAAAACCCTGTAGAATACTGCAAGGAATTCCTGTTATGGATGACAATCAAGAATATGTTGCCGTCCTTCCAACAAGACCAGGGATACCACCTGAATTGGCACCAGGAACTGGACGGAGTGCTCACAAACCACGCCTACAACTCTCGGGAGAGGAAGTAAGAAGTTCCTTTAATATTAGTTTTCTCTATCTTACAAGCTGTCAGACTTTTTGGTTTCAGGACCCTTTTTATACTCTTAAAAATTTTTGAGGACTTCAATAATTATTTATGTGGGTTATATCTATTGACATTTACAGTGTTGGAAATTACAACTGGGAAAATGCTTAAATGTTTATTTTTTAAAATTAAAAATAACAGTAATAAAGTCATATATGTTAACATAATGTATTTTTATGAAAAATAATTATAGTTTTTAAAACAGAAAAGTAGTGTAAAACTAAGATTGTATTTTTTTTTGCAAATCTCTTTAATGTCTGGCTTAATAGATGATAGCTGGGTTCTTACGTTTGCTTCTGCATTCAATTTTGTGGTAGGTTGTTTTGGTTGAAATATAAGAGGAAAATTCTGGCTTCATGAAGATATATAGTTGGAAAGGAAGAGATTATTTTAATAGACTTTTAACATAATTATGGATATTCTCCTTTAATAATATACCAAAACTTTACAAGTGGTAGTTTCTTGAAACTTAGTTGTGAGACTTCCACTTCTGGGGATGATGCAGTAGAAGTACTTTTTCCTATTCCTCCTGCTAAGTACAGGTAAAAACCTGCGTGTTACAAACAGGACAGATCTAAAAGGTGGAGAGACTAAGGCACTAACTAGGAACTTTGGGACCCAACAAATGGCGCAGTGGCGAGTTAGTTCCTTGGGTTTTCTTTTTTGCTTCACATATTCTAGACTTAGAGTTGAAAAAATTGGTAACCTAGAAAGAAAACTAGGTAAAGACAGAAGAAAAAAAAAAGTCCAAACAAAAGCCTACTCCCTCTAGCCAAAGAACCAGGAAAGGGACAGCCTAGCAAGACAAAACTTTTCAACAATAACTACTCTACCCTAGCCAAACACCACAGAAAAAATGGTGGCCCTGGTCCTTTCCTCACCTCTGCCAGCAAAGGCCTAGAAGGAAAATTAGACTTTTGCTCTTGCCCAGAGTATAAGAAGGCACTATAATACCCCTGCCAGGGTGGTATCAATGAAGGCTGTTTGGGGCTGGAACTTTCAGCTTAATAAAGTGGTAATGAGGTTTCCCCTCTTACTGTGTTAGTTGAGAGCACATGGGGATCCTGGACTTGCATCCCCACCTAGTAGTAATGAGCCACTCCTCTCCCTCCCCACTGTGGTGCTACCAGAGGAAGCCTAGCAGAGTGTCAGTTAAAACAGAAGGTTTAAATAAGATCCAGAGCCTCAGAGCAAAATACTCCAAATATCCAAATTTCAACTGAAAATCACTAATCATACCAAGAACCAGGAAAGTCTCAAACTGAACGTAAGAAGATAATCAATAGACGCTATTGCTTAGATAACAGAGATGTTAGAATTATCTGACAATGATTTTAAAGCTACCATCCTAAAAATGCTTCGGCGATAATTATGAACACACCTGAAACAAATTTTAAAAAAATAGAAAGATTCAGAAAAGAAATAGAAAGTCTTAGTATAGACATTGAAGATACATAGTAAAGAAATTGAAGACATTTTAGAATTGAAAAAATATAGTAACTAAAATAAAATGCTCAGCAGGTGGGCTCAAAAGTAGCATGGATGAAACAGGAAGTGAACTTGAAGATAAAACAATAGAATTTATCCAGTTTGAGCAACAAAGAGAAACAGACTGAAAAAAAAAAATTAACAGACCCTCAGGGACTTGTGGGAGTAAAACAAAAGATCTAACATTTGTGTTATCACAGTCCTGGAAGGAGAAGAGGAAGAGGGGTGACTGAAAACGTATAGGAAGAAATAATGACTGGAAACTTCCCCAATTTAGCAAAAGACTTAAACCTACATATTCAGGAAGCTGAGCAAACTCCAAGTAAGAAAAATCCAAAGAAATCTGTACCAAGTCACTTACTAGTGAAACTTATGAAAACTAATAACAAAGAAAAAAATCTTGAAAGCATCAAGAGAGAAGTAATATGTTACCTACAGGAGAAAAACAATTTTAATGGCAGTGGATTTCTCATCAGAAACCATGGAGGCCAGAAGTAAGTGGTGGAACATTTTTCAAATGCTGAAAGGAAAGAACTGTAAGCCCTGAGTCCTGTATCCAGAGAAGATGTCCTTCGGGGATGAAAGGGAATCAAGACATTTTCAGATGAAAGGAAACTAAGAGAATTTGTCACCCAGCAGACTTACACTACAAGAAAGGCTAGAAGATGTTCTCTAAACAGGAAAAAAAAAAATGATGAAAGAAAAAATCTCGGAATATCTAAAAGGAACAAAACCGTGTAAAACAAAAACACAGGTAAATGCAATAGAGTTTCCTTCTCCTTTTGAGTTTTCTAAATTATGTCTGTCAGTTGAAAAAAAATTATACTGTTAAATGTATATAGAGGAAATGTTTAAGACAACTGTATTATAAATGGAGAAGAGTAAAGAGACATAAAGGGAGGTAGGGTTTCTACACACCACTTGAACTGGTAAATTGGAGACATCAGTAGACTTTGGTAAGTTATGTTTATTATGTTTATATAATGTAATACCTAGAGCAAAACTAAAAAGCTATACAAAGAAATATATACTCAAAAATACCATAGATAAATAAAAGTGGAATTCTAAAATATGTCCATGTAACAGGAAAACAGGAAATAGAAAACAGAGAAACAAAAGAAACCAGAGAGAACAAGGAGAAAACAAAAATGAAATGGCAGACAAAATCCCTAACTTAAATACATCAGCCACTATGGAGAACAGTATGGAGGTTCCTTAAAAAACTAAAACTAAAAAAAAAACAAAAAAAAACCCACTAAAAATAGAAATACCATATGACCCAGCAATTCCACTACTGGGCATATACCCTGAGGAAACCATAATTCAAAAAGAGACATGTACCACAATGTTCATTGCAGTACTATTTACAATAGCCAGGACATGGAAGCAACCTAAGTGTCCATCAACAGATGAATGGAAAAAGAAGATGTGGCACATATATACAATGGAATATTACTTGGCCATAAAAAGAAATGAAATTGAGTTATTTGTAGTGAAGTGGATGGACCTAGAGTCTGTCATACAGAATGAAGTAAGTCAGAAAGAGAAAAACAAATACCGTACACTAATATATATATATGGAATCTAAAAAAAAAATGTTACTGAACCTAGGGGTAGGACAGGAACAAAGATGCAGACGTATAGAATGGACTTGAGGACACCGTGTTGTGGGGAAGGGGAAGCTGGGATGAAGTGAGAGAGTAGCATTGACGTATATACACTACCAAATATAAAATAGATAGCTAGGGAGATCATAGCATGGGGAGATAGCACAGGGAGATCAACTCAGCGCTTAGCATAGCACAGGGAGATCAACTCAGTGCTTTGTAACCACCTAGGGGGGTGGGATAGGGAAGGTGGGAGGGAGGCTCAAGAGGGAGGGGATATGGGGATATATGTATACATATAGCTGATTCACTTTGTTATACAGCAGAAACTGACACAACATTGTAAAGCAATTATACTCCAATAAAGATATAAAATATATATATATATATATGGTCTAAATACACCAGTTAAGTTACAGAGCTTGCAGAGTGGGTTAAAAGACATGACCAACTATTTAGTGTCCACAAGAAACTGACTTCAAATATAATGACTTAGAGAAGTTGAAAGTAAAAGGGTAAAAAAAGATAAGTCGTGCAAACACCAATCAAAGAAAGGCAGGAGTGGCTATATTAATATCAGATAAAGTAGACTTCCCAGCAAAGAAAGTTATCAGAGACAGAGAGAGGCATTATATTATGATAAAAAGGTCAATCCACCAGGAAGACATAGTAGTCTTAAAGAGTGTGTGCACAAAACAGCTGCAAAATATGTGAAGCAAAAACTGGTAGAACTAAAAGGACAAATAGGCCATTCCACAATTATACTTGGAGACTTCAACACCCCTCTCTAAATAGTTGGTAGAACACTTAGAAAATCAGCAAGGATGGAGAAAAATCAATAACTCCATCAACCAACAGGATCTAATTGAAGTGTACAGAACACTCCACCCAACAAGAGCAGAATACATATTCTTTTCACGTTCCTGCAGAACATATACCAAGATAAAACAAATCCATAATGAAATCAAACTAGAGATTAATAACAAAGGTAACAGAAAAATCTCCAAACTGTTGGAATCTAAACAATACAGGTATAAGTAATCCATGTGTTAATCCAGGGAGTCTCAAGGGATTTTAAAAATACATTGAAAATCAATTGAACTGAATTACAATGAAAATACAACACATCAAAATTTGTGGAACACAGATAATGCAGTGCCGAGAGGGAAAATTATAGCACTAAATGCTTATAGTAAAAAAGAGAAAGTCTCAAATCAATAATTTAAGGTCCCACCTCAAGAGCCTAGAAAAAGAAGAGCAAAATAAACCCAAAGCAAGCAGTGGGAAGGAATAATGAAGAGCAGAAATCAGTAAGGTTGAAAACATGAAAACAATAGAGAAAATCCATGAAACAAAGAGGTAGTTCTTAGAAAAAATTGATCTCTAGCAAGACTGGTACGGAAAAACCAGAAAATACACAAATTACCAATATTAGAAGTGAAACAGGAGATATCACTGCAGACCCTCCAGACATCAAAATAATAATAAGGGAATACTATAAACAACTCTACACACATAAATTTGACAACTTAGACAAAACAGAGCAGTTCCTCAAAAAACACAAACTACCACAACTCACTCAATATGAAATAAATACTTTGAATAGCTCTATAATGTTAAGGAAAGTGAATGCTTAATTAACAAAACTCTTTTCTCAGAACCCTGAAAAATAGTTTGGCAGTTAAAAAACCAAAATAAACATGCAACTACTATTAAGCATGTTGCAGAATGAATACATAAACTCTATAAGGATAAGTCTTCAGAGAATTATGCTGGTAAAAACCAATTCCAAAACACTACACACTGGCTGATTTTATTATATAACATTCATGAAATGACAAAATTACAGAAATGGAGAACAGATTAGTGGTTTTCAGGGTTTCAGAATGAGGGTGGGTGGGAATGGGTGGAGTGTGTCTATACAGGACAATATGAGGGATCACTTACAGTGATGGAAATGTTCTGCATCTTAACTATATGAATGTCAATATTTTGTTATTCTGTACTACAGTTTTGCAAGGTGTTACCTTTGAGGTAAACTGAGTAAAGGATAGATAGGGTCTCTCTGTATTATTTCTTGAAACTGTCTGTGAATCTATAATTATCTCAAAGTTAAAAGTTTAATACAAGAATTGTGGTTGTTGGACCAGTACCAAAAAAAAGAAAAATTAAACTTAGCTGAAAAGAAAATGTATTAGGGGCTTCCCTGGTGGCGCAGTGGTTGAGAGTCCGCCTGCCGATGCAGGGGACACGGGTTCGTGCCCCGGTCCGGGAATATCCCACATGCCGCGGAGCGGCTGGGCCCGTGAGCCATGGCTGCTGAGCCTGCGCATCCGGAGCCTGTGCTCCGCAACGGGAGAGGCCACAACAGTGAGAGGCCCGCGTACCGCAAAAAAAAAAAAAAAAAAAAAAAAGAAAATGTATTAAATGATAATTTGTGCAGGTAAAAAAGTTTGTTGCAATTGAAATCTGAAACCATGTCAATGACTTTTTTATACCTTATTACATGAACATCTATTGCCTCATTTTGTACTTTGAATGGCTCTTTTACCCATGCATGATTTTGTAACATTTTGCATTGGTCATTTAGAAAGTACTATTCATCAAGTTATGTAGATCTTCAAATGTTGACACATTTCACTAATATATAATGTCTAAATATCTCAATTTTAATATTATCAGAAAAGTCTTTTAGCACTGGGAACCTGGCAAGCTCATGGTGAGGGACACAATTTTTCCAAAATTCTAATTTTTGCTAAAAGCTTAAATTTTTTCTCTTGACACAAATATTCTCAATTATTTTATTTGAAATGACTGATTTTCTCATTTTCAAGAAAATGCTTACCACAAACCGAAGTCTGAATAAAGGTAGTTTGATATTTGTCCTCTCAAGTAAAAATGGTAGCTAGTTCAGTTCAGAACTCAAACAATAGCACACATGTTTTTCCTCAAAACCACCATCCTACTGCACTATGGCCACAGAAGAACTTCATGTGTACTTATCATTTTGTTACACTGAATATTAAAAAGATATTCACTTAAAAGTTGAGATTTAATAAAATGAACATTTTTTTCCTGCTTTGTGGGGGTATTTTTAAGATCCTGCTGCCTTAATTCACACTAAGGTCCACCAATTTTACTCTCTCTTTTTTTTTTTTTAACACAAAATGCAAATTTCAACACAGTGAAAAAGGCAAATGACCTCTTTGTATTTTTAGTGTGGAAAGGTCTTGAAAAGACCCCTGAAAGGTCTTGAGGCTCTCCAGAGCTCAGACCACATTTTAGAAACTGTTGTTCGTCCTTATATTTCATTTATATGAAGCTCAACTTACCCCTGAAGCTAATTTGCATGTCTCTCTCCCTTAGTGAATATAATATTCTGACATTGAGTCTTCAGTATGAACATGAGTTATTGTATTGAGTTGTAACATATGTAGTAACCTTAGGGGCTGTGCAGGTGCTGTTTTACTAAATTAACCTAGCTTGCTTTATAGTTAGTGCAGTCTTTACCCTCCTGTCAAGTTCTAGCAGCCACCAACCCGGCTGTTTTTAACCATTTTCCTCATTTCCTCTTAGAAAGTTCTGAGCATTGCTGGGGAAACCAGTTTACCATGATGAGTGTTTCTTTGCTGGTTTAATTTGACACATTCTCTCCTGAAAGTGCATCTGTGTTTTTCCTTGAGAGCAAAATCGTGCTGTTTAGTGATAGATTTTCCTCTCTTCCCACTTAGAGGCTTGTATTCTGTCTTCTTCTAGGGGAATAACTGTATTCTGGGTGCTTAAGCTGCTGAAAGTCTACCTACTACAAGGGAAGAGTTACCATATTGTATGTGACATATCATTTGAATATCTGAAATCTTAATTTCTAGGTGATCTTTGGAAAAAGAATTGTCAGCTGATTTTGGAAGAGTTTATTCATGTTTTGTCAAGGAATTCCTGGCTCTAGGTCTGTACAGCATAAAGTGATGCAGTGTGCCCACCAAATAGAGGATGAGTGAGATGGAAACAATTTTGAATTTCTGTGGTGGACAAATTAACGTGGCAACTGCAAAATCTACCTTTCTCTAAATAAATACTCTGTTGGTAGAGAGGAAATGTGATCAAAGAATAGTTGACTAGAAATAAAAGTGCTGAAGACTCAGTATCAGCTTATAATTGTGAATCTTTATTTACTGTGTTTGGGTCTTTGGATATTACTGTCAGAAGTCTGTATAGCAACCATGCTCCAGGAGATGGTCACTCTTAAGGTTTCATAGTTAATGTTAGAGTAATGCTTGTAAGTTGATGCTTTAAAATCATCTGTGCTCATTTTTTTCTGGTGAAAGACAAATCTTGTTGGGGAAAGTGCTTGGTCCAATTAAATATTATTCAAAGTCAATGAAAGTTAAGGAAAACACAATTACCAATAATACCGTGGATTCAGATAGCTATTATTTTAAAAAATCTTGCCACATTTTCTTCAAATCTTGTCATGAATGCCTGATTAAGTTTTTCACTTCCAGCTATTTTTTAAAATTATTTTTCTTTTACTGTTTATTTTATTATTATTATTTCATTGATAGTAAACTTTATTTTTTAGAATAGTCTTAGACTTCCAGAAAAATTACAAAGACAATGTGGAGATTTCCCACACTCTGTTTCCCCTATTATTAACATGATAATGGTGGGTTAATAGTGGCCCCCAAAAGATATATCCAAGTCCTAACCCATGGTACCTGTGAATGTGACCTTATTTGGAAATAGGGTCTTTACAGATGTAATTAAGAATCTTGGAATGAGATCACCTTTGATTTAGGGTTAGCCCTAAACCCAAGGGTGAGCCCTAAATCCAATATAACTGGTGTCCTTATAAGAAGAGAATGCTCTGTGAACACACAGACACACAGGGAAGACGCCTTGGACTGATGGAAGCAAATTGGAATGATGCCGCTGCAAGCCAAGGAATGCCAAGGGTTGCCGGCAACCACTAGAAGCTAGGAAGAGGCACAGGAGAATTCTCTATAGCATTCAGAGGGAGCATGGCCCTGTTGACACCTTGATGGACTTCTTGTTTCCAGAACTCTGAGAGAATAAATTTCTGTTGTTTTAAGCCACCGAATTGTATTTGCTACAGTAGCCCTAAGAAACTACCAATACATCTTAGAGCAGTATGGTACATTTGTTAAAATCAGTGAACTGATATTTATACGTTATTATTAACTAAGGTCCATACTTCATTCAGATTTCCTAAGTTTTAATGTAATGCCCATTTTCTGTTCCAGGATCCCCTCCACGATACCACATTACATTTAGTTGTTATGTCTCCTTAGGCTTCTCTTGGCTGTGACAGTTTCTGAGACTTTCCTTGTTTTTGTTGACCTTGACAGTTTGGGAGAGTACTGGTCAGGTATTTTGTAGACTGTCCCTAATTGGGATTGACTGATGTGTTTTTGATTTGATTGTGTTATGTGATTTTGGGAGGAAGACCACTGAGGTAAGGTGCCATTTTCATCATATCATATTGAGAGTACGTATTATCAATATGACTTATCATTGTTGATGTTAACTTTAATCACCTGGCTGAGGTAGTGTCTGCCAGGTTTTCTTTATTGTCAATTTTCTCTTTTTGCCTCCTTTCCGTTCTGTACTCTGGAAAGAAGTCACTATGTGCAGCCCACACTTAAGGAATGTGGAGCTATGCTCCACCTCTTTCAGAGCAGAGTATCTACAAAGATTAATTTGAATTCATCTGGACAGGATGTTTGTCTGTTCTTCCCATTTATTTATTTATTCAGTCATTTACTTATATCAGTATGACCCATGGATGTTTATGCTATACTTTGAGTTATATTACAATACTACTTTATTATTATTGTTATTATTTTGCTAAAATTGTTTGAGCTTTGGTCATTGAGAGCTCCTTCAGTTGTCTCCTATGTCCCTTTGACAGACCCCATCACTGTGGGATTTTTTTTTTAACACTTAATCACTGGTAGTACAGATGCTCCAGGTTTATCTTGCGTATTTCCTGCCCCAGTCCATAGAATCAGCCATTTCTACAGGGAGCCTCAGTTCCCTTTATTGGAGAATGTAGTTAGAAACTAAGATCAGAGCATTGGATGTGCTTGTTGCTGCTGGGGCTTTGTTGCTTCTAGGCCTTCTCACCTCACACAAATATATGTCTGTATACTAACTCCTTCCTATAAATACACATATTTATAATACACATAATAAATATAATAAATATACATAATATTTCTATCTGTAACCATCTTTTTTTTAAGTTTTGAATTTTATTTATTTTTTTATACAGCAGGTTCTTATTAGTCATCAGTTTTATACACATCAGTGTATACATGTCAATCCCAATCGCCCAATTCAGCACACCACCATCCCCACCCCCTCACAACTTTCCCCCCTTGGTGCCCACACATTTGTTCTCTACATCTGTGTATCAACTTCTGCCCTGCAAACCGGTTCATCTGTACCATTTTTCTAGGTTCCATATACATGCGATAATATATGATATTTGTTTTTCTCTTTCTGACTTACTTCACTGTGTATGACAGTCTCTAGATCCATCCATGTCTCAACAAATGACTCAATTTCGTTCCTTTTTATGGCCGAGTAATATTCCATTGTATATACGTACCACAACTTCTTTATCCATTCGTCTTTCGATGGGCATTTAGGTTGCTTCCATGACCTGGCTATTGTAAATAGTGCTGCAGTGAACACTGGGGGGCATGTGTCTTTTTGAATTATGATTTTCTCTGGGTATATGCCCAGTAGTGGGATTGCTGGATCATATGGTAATTCTATTTTTAGTTTTTTAAGGAACCTCCATGCTGTTCTCCATAGTGGCTGTATCAATTTACATTCCCACAAACAGTGCAAGAGGGTTCCCTTTTCTCCATACCCTCTCCAGCATTTGTTGTTTGTAGATTTTCTGATGATGCCCATTCTAACTGGTGTGAGGTGATACCTCATTGTAGTTTTGATTTGCATTTCTCTAATAATTAGTGATGTTGAGTAGCTTTACATGTGCTTCTTGGCCATCTGTATGTCCTCTTTGGAGAAATGTCTCTTTAGGTTTTCTGCCCATTTTTGGATTGGGTTGTTTGTTTCTTTAACATTGAGCTGCATGAGCTGTTTATGTATTTTGGAGATTAATCCTTTGTCCATTGATTCATTTGCAAATATTTTCTCCCATTCTGAGGATTGTCTTTTCATCTTGTTTATGGTTCCCTTTGCTGTGCAAAAACTTTTAAGTTTCTTTAGGTCCCATTTATTTTTGTTTTTATTTCCATAACTGTAGGAGGTGGATCAAAAAAGATCTTGCTGTGATTTATGTCAAAGAGTGTTCTTCCTATGTTTTCCTCTAAGAGTTTTATAGTTTCTGGTCTTACATTTAGGTCTCAAATCCATTTTTAGTTTATTTTTATGTATGGTGTTAGGGAGTGTTCTAATTTCATTCTTTTACATGTAGCTGTCCAGTTTTCCCAGCATCACTTATTGAAGAGACTGTCTTTTCCCCATTGTATATCCTTGCCTCCTGTGTCATAGACTAGTTGACCATAGGTGCATGGATTTATCTCTGGGCTTTCTATCTTGTTCCATTGATCTATGTTTCTGTTTTTGTGCCAGTACCATATTGTCTTGATTACTGTAGCTTTGTAGAATAGTCTGAAGCCCGGGAGTCTGATTCCTCCAGCTCTGTTTCTTTCCCTCAAGACTGCTTTGGCTATTTGGGGTCTTTTGTGTCTCCATACAAATTTTAAGATTATTTTGTTCTAGTTCCATAAAAAATGCCATTGGTAATTTGATAGGGATTGCACTGAATCTGTAGATTGCTTTGGGTAATATAGTCATTTTCACAATATTGATTCTTCCAATCCAAGAACATGGTGTATCTCTCCATCTGTTGGTGTCATCTTCAATTTCTTTCATCAGTGTCTTATAGTTTTCTGCATGCAGGTCTTTTGTCTCCCTGGGTAGGTTTATTCCTATGTATTTTATTCTTCTTGTTGCAATGGTAAATGGGAGTGTTTCCTTCATTTCTCTTTCAGATTTTTCATCATTAGTGTATAGGAATGCAAGAGATTTCTGTGCATTAATTTTGTATCCTGCAACTTCACCAAATTCATTGATTAGCTCTAGTAGTTTTCTGGTGGCATTTTTAGGATTCTCTATGTATAGTATCATATCACCTGCAAACAGTGACAGTTTTACTTCTTCTTTTCCAGTTTGTATTCCTTTTATTTCTTTTTCTTCTCTGACTGCCGTGGCTAGGACTTCCAAAACTATGTTGAATAATAGTGGTTAGAGTGGGCATCCTTGTCTTGTTCCTGATCTTAGAGTAAATGCTTTTAATTTTTCACCTTCGAGAATGATGTTTGCTGTGGGTTTTTCATATATGGCCTTTATTATGTTGAGGTAGGTTCCCTCTTTGCCCACTTTCTGGAGAGTTTTTATCATAAATGGGTGTTGAATTTTGTCAAAAGCTTTTTCTGCATCTATTGAGATGATCATATGATTTTTATTCTTCAGTTTGTTAATATAGTGTATCACATTGATTGATTTGCATATATTGAAGAATCCTTGCATCCCTGGGATAAATCCCACTTGATCATGGTGTAAGATCCTTTTAATGTGTTGTTGGATTCTGTTTGCTAGTATTTTGTTGAGGATTTTTGCATCTATTTTCATCAGTGATATTGGTCTGTAATTTTCTTTTTTTGTAGTGTCTTTGTCTGGTTTTGGTATCACGGTGATGGTGGCCTCATAGAATGAGTTTGGGAATGTTCCTTCCTCTGCAATTTTTTGGAAGAGTTTGAGAAGGATGGGTGTTAGTTCTTCTCCAAATGTTTGATAGAATTCACCTGTGAAGCCATCTGGTCTTGGACTTTTGTTTGTTGGAAGATTTTTAATCACAGTTTTACTTTCATTACTTGTGATTGGTCTGTTCATATTTTCTATTTCTTCCTGGTTCAGTCTTGGAAGGTTATACCTTTCTAAGAATTTGTCCATTTCTTCCAGGTTGTCTTATTTTGTTGGCATAGAGTTGCTTGTAGTAGTCTCTTAGGGTGCTTTGTATTTCTGCAGTGTCTGTTGTAACTTCTCCTTTGTCATTTCTAGTTTTATTGATTTGAGTCCTCTCCCACTTTTTCTTGATGAGTCTGGCTAATGGTTTATTAATTTTGATTATCTTCTCAAAGAACCAGCTTTTAGTTTTATTGATCTTTACTATTGTTTTCTTTGTTTCTATTTCATTTATTTCTGCTCTGATCTTTATGCTTTCTTTCCTTCTGCTAACTTTGCGTTTTGTTTGTTCTTCTTTCTCTAGTTCCTTTAGGTGTAAGGTTAGACTGTTTATTTGAGATTTTTCTTGTTTCTTGAGGTAGGCTTGTATAGCAATAAACTTCTCTCTTAGAACTGCTTTTGCCACATCCCACAGGTTTTGGATTGTCGTATGTGTAACCATCTTTGTCTAACTTAAGCTAAGCATGAGTTCATACTGATGTCTACAACTCTAATTCATGACCACATGTATCATTCTAACCTCCTCCCTTACTTATCTTTAAGCTCCCTACAGTGAGTGACAAACCTGGCTCCCACCATCCTCCATCCATTTACTTAATTGTTCAGTTCCAGTATATAAGTATCAGAATTATTAACCCATATTCCTGTGGGAAACAACTTTATCAACTAAAGTGTAGTGCTACATACAGTTTCTTTTGCCTTTAGTCTTATATACCCTACTCATTTCCAAGGTTACTATCCTGGGATTCCTCTTGACCTCCTAAATGATTTTTTTTAAATTTGCATACATTGTGTCACTCTTTGTGCTGTAAAGTTCGGTGGTTTTGAGAACTGAATGTCATTTGGCCACAATTCTAGTATCATGCAGGATAGTTTCACCTCCCTAAAAATTCTTCTATGCCTGATTAAATTTTATTTGAAAAGGTTTAAAGAAACAAATAAATACAGAAACCAAACTAACAAACACATTGGTACATGTTATCAAAAATTTGTAAGTAATATTTTGTTATACTTGTTCCAGATTTTTTAAAAGACATTTTAAAAACAAATTAAGTCCTCTTGTACTTCTTCGTAATTCCATTTCTCTTCCTTTTTACTCAAGGACAGTTATTGTTACAATTATCTTTTTTTCCAGTCCATGATTTTATACATTATTAGATGTACTTATGACCCTAAACAATAAATACTATAGTTCTGTGTGTTCTAGGTACATTTATATAAATGACACGATTTTGTATGTATCTTTCTAAAAGTTACTTATTTTACTGTTAATACTGTGCTTCTAAGATCCATCTATGGTTTGTAATTTTTGTGCTGGAATGGCTTTACAGTGTTTAGTTATATGAATACACCACATTTTATTCATCTGTTTCTCTATTAATTGACATTTAAATTGGGCTTTGTTTTTTGCTATTTCGTATGCTGTATCAGCATCCTTGTACATATCTCTTCATGAATATGTGGAAGAATTTCCTTAGAATATGTAGCTGGAAGTGAAATTATTGGATTATGCGGCATGTACATTTTCTATTTTACTAGAAATGGCCAGTTTGCCTCTAGTGTGGTTCTACTAATTTCCCACATCCTTGGCATCACTTGAAATTGCTGACTATATTTTTGCTAATCTGATGGGTATGATAAATTGTCTTTCCCAGATTTGCAGACACTGTGGAACCAATCACCTCATTTTCTCAGCAGCTAGAACTAATTTTGATAGGAGCTTGGGTATTTACCCTAGGGACCATTTGTTAGTTTCTAATAGCCTTTTATGTTATTTTCAAAGGTGTCTGCTTATCCAGGATTTACCAAGTTGTTTTGGAATCTGACTTCGCCCAAATTCTCTGTTCCAGTATCTGTCATAAAGGAAACCGTATATCCAAAATATGAGGTAAAATACTGAATGACCTTTCTCTATTGTTGTTTAATAATTAGACTGTATAATTGACTATGACATTAAATTTTACTGGACAGTTGTTATGTAAATTGTCGGTAAAGATTGACATAATTGAATGATTGGATGGCACTATAGAAATTATACATATAAAATAAATAATTTTTATATGTATGTGTTATATGTGTATACATATATACACACATAACCCCTAACTATATGTACACTTATGCAGATACACTTATATGTATATTTCTAAAAAAAAATGTTGTACTTATCCATGTTAATTTACCCAGTCAAAAAGAGTATTCTCTTTTCTTTCTGAATGAATCATTTTTTTGACTGACAAGACATAAAGCTTCTTGGGTTGTTTAGAAGATCTTTATGATATTTTCATTTGCTTTTAAAAGTGCATTTTTAGTTAATGTTTAAGAAAGTTTAAAACTACCCAATACAATTATTAATCTATTTTCTTCTTCCCTTAAAGTGTTTGCTTGCTCTCATTTTATGTTATACAGCTTATTTTAAAAATTAGAAAAATGAAGAGAAGAAAACCAAAATCATCTGTTATTTTTCTCCCTCAAGACAATCACTGCCCACTTTCTCGTCCATTTTCTTCCATTGTTAAAAATTCTTTTTCTTCCTCCTCCTCTTCTTTTATTCTCCTTCCCCCTGCCCCTTTCTTCTTCCTACTTATATTTTCCTCTTAAAATAATTCTGTGATGGACATCATGGTGCATGCATTTTTAATGGTATTTAGAATTAGGTTATTTGCATAGGATCCTAGATAGCTTACTGATAACACATATATCAGGAAAGAATAAGACAAAAAAGTTAATCATGGGGAAAGCATACCAGGGTATTAGCATAATAAATTCAGAAATAAGATTAAATCAAAGAAATTCTGTCCGTATATGCTCTTGTTTGAAATGGTCATCAACATCATTGTTGATATTGAAACATCTTTATATTCCTTGATTATGATGTATTATTTTTAAATATTGTATTGAATTCTGTTAGGCAATATTTTATTGTATTTTTAAAATATATACTCATGAGTGAAATATGTATTTAGTGTATTTTTTTTGTTGGACTCTGTTATCAAAGTCGTTCTTGCTTTATAAAGTCAATTGGGTAGCATTTCTTCTTTTTTAATATTCTGGAATTAAAATAGCTTAGGAATAACCTTGAAAATGTGGAAGAATTCACTGTCTTGAAACATTTGAACTGTTTGGGAAGGTAATTTTTTGATAGTTAAAACTTTTTATTTTCTAATTCTTGGGTTATTCATGTTTAATATTTTTTCTGAAGTCAATTGGTAACATATTCTTACAGAAAGCCATGTATTCAGTTGAAATTTATAAGCTTATATGCAGAGTTTGTATATATTCTCTCTTTAGTTTTAATCTCCATTTCTAAAGTTGCATTGTTTTCTTTCCCATTTCTAATGATATTTGGGGAATTTTTTTCTTCCCTAGAATGAATTTTCTAGAAATTAGTTTAGTATTTTTTTTTGGTCTTTTCTCATTTATTTTCAATTACAAGTGCTTTATTCTCTACTTGTCAAATTACTATACCCACACTAGTGTAAAACCATCTCTTTAATTTTTTTAGCAAGGTTTATGGTGTATGATTCCGTAGCTATTAGATATCATGACCAGTCATCCAGAAAAACAAATGAGTCCAACCTACCATATTTGACCAAAAAACTTTTGGATTAGTTATAAATTCAGTTTTTGCCCCTCTGAGTTTTTGTTGCTTCTTTTTTTCAAAATGTTTTGTTTATTCGTTTCCTGCTTCCACAGAAGGTTGACATCTCTATTTGGGCATTTTCCTAATTTCTTGTTGAAAATTTAATTTCTTTACCTTTCATATTTTTAACAAATATAAGTATTTTGACCATATTTCATACATTTTTATTTATGGTGTGTTCATTTTTTTTCTAAATAATTTCTATTGCAGTTTTCTTTATCTTATTGATACACAACTTATGGGGGAAAGTGTTTTTTTAACTTGTTGAAATTATTTTGTTTAATTTTTATTGTTTATCCTTATTAACATAAGAAAATATGTTCTTTAGAGTAACAGTTTCTTGGAATTTATTGATATTTGCTTTGTGGTTTACTAGATATCCCAATAGTATCTACAATACTAATTCAATGCTATTATATGCAGTGACTTTTATATTGTAGCCACACTAAGCGGTGTGCAGGCTTTGTAATCAGACAATCTTGGATTTGAATCCCACTTGTTTTCTGGATACCCTTGTATTAGTATCTTAACTTCTTTTTAAAAATTTTAATTTTTTTATTGAAGTATAGTTGATTTACCATGTTTCAGGTGTACAGCAAAGTGATTCAGTTATACACACACACACACACACACACACACACACACACACATATATATATGTATGTATATGTGTTTTCTTTTCCAGATTCTTTTCCATTATAGGTTATTACAAGATATTGAATACAGTTCCCTATGCTATACAGTAGGTCCTTGTTGTTTATCTATAATATTTTATATATAGTAGTATGTATCTGTTAATTCCAAATTTCCGATTTATCTCTCTCTGCTTTCCTCTTTGGTAACCATAAGTTTTTCTTAAGTTTCTTAACTTTGTTTTCATAAGTATCTTAACTTCTTGAAGTCTCAGAGTTTTGTATGTAATGTGGGTGTTCTGGGGATTTAATAAGAGACTATATAGTGTGTTGCCTGTTGAATGGTAAGTGCTCAGTTAATAATAGGTAGGGCTGTTATATTGTTCTGTTATTCCATTCTTCTGTGGCATAGTTCTTTCACTTGATCTAAAAAATACTTTTTGAGATTTTCAACGCACCTGTGTTTTGTCCATTTCTCCATATGTTACTAATAGCTTTTACTTTATGTGAGTAGAAGCTGTTTATCTTTATTATGAATTTGGCAGTGTTTTACTTTCTTATGAATTCTGTCTCTTATCAGTTTTGAATGACCTACTTTGGCCTATTTAATGCTGCAATTCTACTCTAATATGGCCAGCCCTGATCTGTTTGTGTTCAGGGATATTTTCATTTTAATCATCTCTTTGTTGTTTGTTTTGTTTTATATGAGCCATATAAGTGGCATGTGGTTAATTTGGTGTTACTAACATTATTCTATTTTGTGGTTTCTTTTCAAAATTTTCTTTCTAGTTTGTCTTTTGTTAAACCATTATTTTCTCTAGCAATATTGTTGTCTGTGCTGTTTTCAGAGTGGTAAGACCTATTAAAATTACTTAAGAACTTGCACAAGTAGCAGAAAAAATTCAAATACAAAGATGTGTATGGCATAAAGAGCACTCCCCATCTTGAATGCTGTCCTCCCCAGTCCTCTTCTCCCTGAGATCAACTATTGTCAAATACATTGTATGTATCTATTCGGACATTTTCATTTTTATTTATGTCATGCAGGTTTGTGCGGATTAATGTTTTTACATATGTGGAATAAGGTAATCTATATCGTTCTGCATCTTGATTTTTTTTCTCTTAAAACATACTTGCACGTATCTTTGCATACGTATGTGTATTTTTTCTATTTGAAATTCCTGGCCAAAGTGTATGTGTAATTTAAATTGGAAGATTATTGTGTATATTTGCACTTCCTTTTTTTAAGTGTAATCTAAACTTTTCATTTACTTAAGAAAATAATAATTATATTTTTTTGGGAAACGATGCCATGAACTAAAAAGAGAAGATTAATAACAAATTATATAAAAGATTCTTTAATGTAAAAGATGGGTGAATATTAATTGTGTAAGTAGGTGTAGCATTCACAAAAAAAGATGTGATGCTCACATTTCCTTCAAGAGAATCTGATGGAAGAGCATACTTGGCCAGCCTCCAGCTGCTGTCCTGTAGATCTACCGTGGCATTCACTCCAGGGCCATTCTTCCTCTGGACTGCTCCCAGACAGTGACTAAGCACAGGGGCTTTCTAAAGCTGACCCTTTCCAGTTCAATGTGGGACTGTTTTATCAGGTGCTTTGGCTCAGAGACTTTCCATCTGCCTGGCTGACTCTTTCTCAGAACTGGTCCATAATCTGAAGCTCTTCCTACCGAGTCCTTCCTCTCTTTTCCCCTTCCACAGTTGTCAGATCTACATCATGGTCTGAAGCCTCCCCGTGCATGTTGCTCCCTCTCTCTTTATCCTCCACTGATAGCATCTGATTCTAAATGAACTGACACAATAGGGGGGGTCTGCAATATGAGTACAATGTTGTCTAAACTGTGTGTTTATAAAGTATGAGCATGTATTTTTCTGTCTTTGTATATAGAAAAGTGTGAATATAGGGAATTGAGAGTAGGCAGAATTGTCTGAACAGAAGTAGGAATTGTAGCAATTATAAGAAGCATTGGTTAGAACTGGTGATGATGGATTAATGTATTAGAAAGGTAGTCCGGAAGTAAATTGGTACTGGTGGTTGTTCACACCCAGTGACCAGAAGGAAAAGGATCCAACAGGACTTTCTGGTACAAAAAGAGGGCCCAGAACACTTTCCATTCACCAGAACTGTAATCAGACCTTTGTTCAAAGACTCTTGGTTTCTTTGAATGGGAAATGATATTTAGATACAAAGATCTGTGTGTCTCATTTCTTTTAAAAGCAAATTTTACCTGTTTATATATATTATGATTACTGATATTTTTTGTTTTATCCTGCCATTTGATTTTTGTTTTCATAGATGCTGCCTTTTGTTTGTTTTATGTTCTCCTTTTATTTCCTATCTTAAATTTATCTTTTTTATTATTCCTTTAAAAAAATGTCAGTGGTCTGCATATAATATATTCTGATTTAATTTTTTAAATTTTTATTTATTTATTTTTTATTGAAGTAGAGTTGATTTACAATGTTGTGCCAATCTCTGCTGTGCAGCAAAGTGACTCAGTTACACACATACAGACATTTAAACAATTCTTTTCCATTATGGTTTATCACAGGATATTGAATATATTTCCCTGTGCTCTACAGTAGGACCTTGTTGTTTATCCATCCTATATATGTAGTTTAAATCTGCTCATCCCACACTCCCAGTCCTTCACTCCCCTACCACCCTCCCCCTTGGCAACCACGAGTCTGTTCTCTATGTCTGTGAGTCTGTTTTTTCTTTTTTTCGTTGCGGTACGCGGGCCTCTCACTGTTGTGGCCTCTCCCATTGTGGAGCACAGGCTCCAGACGCGCAGGCTCAGTGGCCATGGCTCACGGGCCTAGCCACCCCGCAGCATGTGGGATCTTCCCGGACCAAGGCACGAACCCGTGTCCCCTGCATCGGCAGGCGGACTCTCAACCATTGCGCCACCAGGGAAGCCCTGTGAGTCTGTTTTGTAGATCGGTTCATTTGTGCCATATTTTAGAATCCACATATAAGTGATATCATGTGGTATTTGTCTTTCTCTTTCTGACTTACTTCACTTAGTATGATAGTCTCTAGTTGCATCCATGTTGCTGCAAATGGCATTATTTCATTCTTTTTTATGGCTGAGTAGTATTCCATTGTGTATATGTACCACATCTTCTTTAACCATTCATCTGTCGATGGACATTTAGGTTGTGTCCATGTTTGGCTATTGTGAATAGTGCTGCTATGAACACAGGGGTGCATGTATCTTTTTTGAATTATAGTTTTATCTGGGTGTATGCCCAGGAGTGGGATTGCTGGATCATATGGTAATTCTATTTTTAGTTTTCTGAGGAACCTCCATACCGTAATGTTTTCCATAGTGGCTGCACCAAATTACATTCCCACCAACAGTGTAGGAGGGTTCCCTTTTCTTCACACCCTCTCCAACATTTGTTATTTGTAGACTTTTTAATGATGGCCATTCTGAACGGTGTGAGATGGTACCTCACTGTAGTTTTGATTTGCATTTCTCTAATAATTAGTGATGCCGAGCATCTTTTCATGTGCCTACTGGCCATCTGTATGTCTTTGGAGAAATGTCTATTAAAGTCTTCTGCCCTTATTTCCATTTTTTAACTATTTGGGTAAATTATGTTTTATCATGCCTACTTTGGAAGTTATATATATTGTTTCTTATTCCTATGATGGTTTCCATAGAATATATATGTTTAACTTATCAGTAGCTAATGTTTTTTTGTTGTTGTTGTTGTTCTAAATTTTTGGCTGCACCATGCAGCATGTAGGATCTTAGTTCCCCAAACAGGGATTAAACTTGTGCTCCCTGCAGTGGAACCATGGAGTCTTAACCACTAGACCAGGGAAGTCCCACAATATCTAATATTAATCAATACCTTTATCCTCTTCCAGGAAACTACAATGACTTTAAACCTTTTATTCCATTCACTCCTTTTTGATTTAGTATGCTCTAACTTTGATACATTTTTAGATCCTTATCTTTTAAAATTCCAAAGACATTATTCTTATCATTTTATGCAATATTCCTTATGTTTTACCCATGTATTTATCTCTCTCTCTTTGCCTTTCTATTTTTTTTTTTTTTGTGGGCAAAAATTATTTTTTAACACAGATTTTCATCTATTCACTTTTGCTTACAACACTAAATTACTTATATAACATTATACTATAAAAATGAACCTTTCTATTTTTTTGAGCATCTCAGACCATCCTGTCTGGAATCATTTTGCCCTCTGCTAAAGTATATCTTTTAGAGCTTGCTTTAAGAGAAGTGGTAAAATCCTGTTTTTTCTTTGTTTCAAATGTCTTTATATTCATGCTTGTGGGATATTTTACTTTGGGATAATACTATTGCAAATATTTACTTTTAGCACACTAATGATGTTCCACAATTTTCTGGTGTCCACTATAGCTGTTGAGAATTGAGTCTTAAGTATGAATCCTTTGAAGATAATCAATTCTCTGCATCCTCCCCTAACTTTTTAGTTATTCTCTTTTCTTCTATACGGTTTCAGTATGATGTGTCTAGTTGTAGATTTCTTCTTATTTATTGTATTTAGGAAAGATTGGGATTTTTGAATCTGTGGTTTGATATCTTTCATCAGCTATGTCAAATTTTTAGTCACTATTTCTTCATATTTTGCCTCTGTCCATTCTCTCTTTCATTTTCTGGGACTTTAATCACATGTATTAGCTACATTTTTTTCTCTTGAAACTGGATCCTGGACAATTTCTTCTAATCTGTCTTTAGTTCAGGTTCATAAATTCTTTCTTCTGTTATGTCTAATATATTGTTAAACTTGTCCGCTGTATTTTTAAATTTGGTTTTGTATTTTTCTTTTTAGAATTTATATATTTCCTCCAAACCTATTACGTTCTGGTGTTTTGTTTCTTTGTGTACCTGTCTGTCTTTAAATATTTATCATTGTATTTAAAACATTATTTTTAGTAAATATTTGAGACCTGGAATGACAGTTCCTCCTCTAGAGAAAAAATTTTTTTTCCAGAACCTGAGATCTGTACCACTCAACCTAAATTTAAGATTGAGGCTTGAGTTTCTATGAACACCGTGTGACAGAACCTAGGCTGAAAGTATACACAAATGTTGATTTACTTCCATTCACTCCTAATCTGAGGATATAGCCCTGTAATATCCCTGTAGCCTTGGATACTTGTATATTATATATATATATATAAAATCAGTTGCCAAACCTCAGGGAGATTCTGGGCTTGGATTTCTGTCATTCTTGCCCTAAAAAGTTGCAGATGTGCAGCTCAGCTTTGCAACGGTTTTGGCAAACATCTTGCAAACAAAATCATCTTTGAAAACTGGGTTTACATTTTCAGGTTTTTGCTTTTTCCTGTATTTTTACTCAGTATTTCTTTATCATCTTGTTAGCTTTTTGATGCTTTGAAGATTATCTTGGACATAATACATACTTTTTTAGCTGTTCTCAGCAGTTGTTCTCAGTAGAAGTACCTAGCATGCCATAATTGGAAGCAGAAGTCATAACTGACTTTTAAGGTAGCAAAACTGTTTCCCTTTCCATCTGCATCCCTGCTTTTATTACGTGCATACTAATTTTAGCAATATCCCTGTAGTAGGGGAGGAGAATTTTTACATCATGTTTCAGGTAAGCAATGCTGTAATTGCCCTGGGCCATATCCTCACAGGTTCAAAGATATGAACCACATTCTCTCTCTCTCCTTTTTTTTCTTAACATCTTTATTGGAGTATAATTGCTTTAAAATGGTGTGTTACTTTCTGCTTTATAACAAAGTGAATCAGCTATACATATACATATATCCCCATATCTCCTCCCCTTTACGTCTCCCTCCCACCCTCCGTATCCCACCCCTCTAGGTGGTCACAGAGTACCAAGCTGATCTCCCTTTTCTCCACACCCTCACCAGCATTTATTATTTGTTGATTTTTTTATGATGGCCATTCTGACTGGTGTGAAGTGATACTTCATTGTAGTTTTGAGTTGCATTTCTCTAATGATTAGTGATGTTGAGTATCCTTTCCTGTGTTTGTTGGCAATCTGTATACCTTCTTTGGAGAAATGTCTTTTTAGGTCTTCTGCCCAGTTTTGGGTTTGGTTGTTTGTTTTTTGATATTGAGCTGCATGAGCTGCTTGTAAATTTTGGAGATTAATCCTTTGTCAGTTGCTTCGTTTGCAAATATTTTCTCCCATTCTGAGGGTTGTCTCTTCGTCTTGTTTGTGTTTTCCTTTGCTGTGCAAAACCTTTTAAGTTTCATTAGGTCCCATTTGTTTATTTTGTTTTTATTCCTATTTCTCTAGGAGGTGGGTCAAAAAGGATCTTGCTGTGATTTATGTTATAGAGTGTTCCGCCTATGTTTTCCTCTAAGAGTTTTATAGTGTTTGGCCTTACATTTAAGTCTTTAATCCATTTTGAGTTTCTTTTTGTGTATGGTGTTAGGGAGTGTTCTAATTTCATTCTTTTACGTGTAGCTGTCCAGTTTTCCCAGCACCACTTATTGAGGAGGCTGTTTTTTCTCCATTGTATATTCTTGCTTCTGTTATCAAAAATAAGGTGACCATATGTATGTGGGTTTCTCTCTGGGCTTTCTATCCTGTTCCATTGGTCTATATTTCTGTTTTTGTGCCAGTACCATACTGTATTGATTACTGTAGATTTGTAGTATAGTCTGAAGTCAGGGAGCCTGATTCCTCCAGCTCCTTTTTTCTTTCTCAAGATTGCTTTGGCTATTCGGGGTCTTTTGTGTTTCCATACAAATTGTGAAATTTTTTTACTAGTTCTGTGAAAAATGCCATTGGTAGTCTGATAGGGATTGCATTGAATCTGTAGATTGCTTTGGGTAGTATAGTCATTTTCACAATACTGATTCTTCCAATCCAGGAACATGGTATATGTCTCCATCTATTTGTATCATCTTTAATTTCTTTCATCAGTGTCTTACAGTTTTCTGCATGCAGGTCTTTTGTCTCCCTGGGTAGGTTTATTCCTATGTATTTTATTCTTCTTGTTGCAATGGTAAATGGGAGTGTTTCCTTCATTTCTCTTTCAGATTTTTCATCATTAGTGTATAGGAATGCAAGAGATTTCTGTGCATTAATTTTGTATCCTGCTACTTTACCAAATTCATTGATTAGCTCTAGTAGTTTTCTGGTAGCATCTTTAGGATTCTCCATGAAGAGTAACTTGTCATCTGCAAACAGTGACAGTTTTACTGCTTCTTTTCTGATTTGGATTCCTTTTATTTCTTTTCCTTCTCTGATTGCTGTGGCTAAAAACTTCCAAAACTATGTTGCATAACAGTGGTGAGAGTGGACACCCTTGTCTTGTTCCTGATGTTAGAGGAAATGGTTTCAGTTTTTCATCATTGAGAACGATGTTGGCTGTGGGTTTGTCATATATGTCCTTTATTATGTTGAGGTAAGTTCCCTCTATGCCTACTTTCTGGCGGATTTTTATCATAAATGGGTGTTAAATTTCGTTGAAAGCTTTTTCTGTATCTATTGAGATTATCATGTGGTTTTTATCCTTCAGTTTGTTAATATAGTGTATCACATTGATTGATTTGTGTATATTGAAGAATCCTGGCATTCCTGGGATAAACCCCACTTGATCATGGTGTATGATCCTTTTAATGTGCTGCTGGATTCTGTGTGCTAGTATTTTGTTGAGGATTTTTGCATCTACGTTCATCATTGATATTGGTCTGTAGTTTTCTTTTTTTGTGACCTCTTTGTCTGGTTTTGTTATCAGGGTGATAGTGGCCTCATATAATGAGTTTTGGAGTGTTCCTCCTCTGTTATGTTTTGGAAGAGTTTGAGAATGATAGGTGTTAGCTCTTCTCTAAATGTTTGATAGAATTCACCTGTGAAGCCATCTGGTCCTGAACATTTGTTTGTTGGAAGATTTTTAATCACAGTTTCCATTTCAGTGCTTGTGATTGGTCTGTTTATATTTTCTATTTCTTCCTGGTCAGTCTCAGAAGCTTGTGCTTTTCTAAGAATTTGTCCATTTCTTCCACATTGTCCATTTTATTGGCATATAGTTGTGTGTAGTAATCTCTCATGATCCTTTGTATTTCTCCAGTGTCAGTTGTTACTTCTCCTTTTTCATTTCTAATTCTATTGATTTGAGTCTTCTCCCTTTTTTTCTTGATGAATCTGGCTAATTCTTTGTCAATTTTGTTTATCTTCTCAAAGAACCAGCTTTTAGTTTTATTGATCTTTGCTATTTTTTCCTTCATTTCTTTTTCCTTTATTTCTGATCTTATTTTTATGACTTCTTTCCTTCTGCTAACTTTGGGGTTTTTTTGTTCTTCTTTCTCTAATTGCTTTAGGTGTAAGGTTATGTTGTTTATTTGAGTTGTTTCTTGTTTCTTAAGGTAGGATTGTATTCCTATAAACTTCCCTCTTAGAACTGCTTTTGCTGTATCCCATAGGTTTTGGGTCATCGTGTTTTCATTGTCATTTGTTTCTAGGTCTGTTTTGATTTCCTCTTTGATTTCTTCAGTGATCTCTTGGTTATTTAGTAGCGTATTGTTTAGCTCCATGTGTTTGTATTTTTTACAAATTTTTTTCCCGTAATTGTTATCTAGTCTCATAGAGTTGTGGTTGGAAAAGATACTTGACATGATTTTAATTTTGTTAAATTTACCAAGGCTTGATTTGTGACCCAAGATATGATCTCTCCTGGAGAATGTTCCATGAGCACTCGAGAAGAAAGTGTATTCTGTTGTTTTTGGATGGAATGTGTTATAAATATCAATTAAGTCCATCTTGTTTAATGAATCATTTAAAGCTTGTGTTTCTTTAAATATTTTCATTTTGGATGATCTGTGCATTGGTGAAAGTGGAGTGTTAAAGTCCCCTACTATGATTGTGTTACTGTCGATTTCCCCCTTTATGGCTGTTAGCATTTGCCTTATGTATTGAGGTGCTCCTATG
The DNA here is from genome assembly GCF_964270905.1 of Leucopleurus acutus. Lineage (NCBI taxonomy): Eukaryota > Metazoa > Chordata > Mammalia > Artiodactyla > Delphinidae > Leucopleurus > Leucopleurus acutus. The sequence continues at coordinate 60,656,895 of NC_139142.1, read as the reverse complement.
TTGGGTGCATAAATATTTACAATTTTTATATCTTCTTCTTCGATTGATCCCTTGATCATTATGTAGTGTCCTTCTTTGTCACTTGTAATAGTCTTTATTTTAAAGTCTATTTTGTCTGAAATGAGAATTGCTACTCCAGCTTTCTTTTGATTTCCGTTTGCATGGAATATCTTTTTCCATCCCCTAATATTCACTCTGTATGTGTCCCTAGGTCTGAAATGGGTCTCTTGTAGACAGCATATATACAGGTCTTGTTTTTGTATCCATTCAGCCAGCCTATGTCCTTTGGTTGGAGCATTTAATCCATTTACATTTAAGGTAGTTATCACTATGTATGTTCCTGTTACCATTTTCTTAATTGTTTTGGGTTTGTTATTGTAGGTCTTTTCCTTCTCTTGCGCTTCCTGCCTAGAGAAGTTCCTTTAGCATTTGTTGTAAAGCTGGTTTGGTGGTGCTGAATTCTCTTAGCTTTTGCTTGTCTGTAGAGGCTTTAATTTCTCCATGGAATCTGAATGTGATCCTTGCTGGGTAGAGTAATCTTGGTTGTAGGTTTTTCCCTTTCATCTCTTTAAATATGTCCTGTCACTCCTTTCTGGCTTGCAGAATTTCTGCTGAAAGATCAGCTGTTAACCTTATGGGGATTCTCTTGTATGTTATTTGTTGTTTTTCCTTTGCTGATTTTAATATTTTTTCTTTGCATTTAATTTTTGATAGTTTGATTAATATGTGTCTTGGCATGTTTCTCCTTGGCTTTATCCTCTATGGGACTCTCTGGACTTCCTGAACTTGATTGACTATTTCCTTTCCCTTATTAAGGTAGTTTTGAACTATAATCTCTTCAAATATTTTCTCAGTCCCTTTCTTTTTCTCTTCTTCTTCTGAGACCCCTATGATTTGAATGTTGTTGCATTTAATGTTGTCCCAGAGGTTTCTGAGATTGTCCTCTATTCTTTTCATTCTTTTTTCTTTATTCTGCTCTGCAGTAGTTATTTCCAGTATTGTTTCTTCTAGGTCACTTATCCATTCTTCTGCCTCAGTTATTCTGCTATTGAGTCCTTCTAGATAATTTTTAATTTCATTTGTTGTGTTGTTCATCATTGTTTGTTTGTGCTTTAGTTCTTCTGGGTCCTTGTTAAACATTTCTTATATTTTCTGGGTTTTGTTTTGAAGAGTTTGGATATCTTTACTATCATTACTCTGAATTCTTTTTCAGGTAGACTGCCTATTTCCTCTTCATTTGTTTGGTCTTATGGGTTTTTATTTTGCTCCTTCATCTGGTGTGTGTTTCTCTCTCTTCTCATTTTGATTAACCCATGTGTTTGGGGTTTCCTTTTTGCAGTCTTCAGTTTCGTACTTCCTGTTGCTTTTGGTGTCTGCCTCCAGTGGCTAATGTTGGTCAGTGGGTTTTGTATGCTTCCTGGTGGAGGGGACTGGTGCCTGTGTTCTGGTGGATGAGGCTGGATCTTGTCTTTCTGATGGGCAGGAATGCATCCGGTGGTGCGTTTTAGGGTTTCTGTGACCTTATTATGATTTTAGGCAACCTTTATGCTAATGAGTGGGATTGTGTTCCCGTCTTGCCAGTTGTTTGGCCTAGGGGGTCCAGCACTTTAGCTTGCTGGTGCTACAGTGCTGGAGACAGTTGAGGGGAGCTGGGTCTTCGTATTGAGATGGAGATCTCTGGGAGAGATTTTGCCATTTGATATTACATGGAGCCGGAAGGTCTCTGGTGGAGCAATGTCCTGATCTCAGCTCTCCCACCTCAGAGGCACTGGCCTGACACCTGGCTGGAGAACCAAGATCCTGTCAGCCACCCAGATTTTGGGAAGTCTGAGGTCTTCTGCCAGCATTCAGTAGGTGTTCTGTAGTAGTTGTTCCACATGTAGATGTATTTCTTATGTATTTGTGGGGAGGAAGATAATCTCCCCGTCTTACTCCTTCGCCATCTTGAAAGTCTCCTTCCACATTCTCTTTTTAAAAAGCAATCATTGATTGTTAGTAGGTTCTGCTGTTCTGATATCTATAAAGTGCAGTGTGAAAATTTTTGTCCTTGTTACTGTTAAAAGCATTGTTTTAAGTATGTAATAGCTGCTATTCCATCATATTTGAATATTTTATGCAAGCATATGGTAAAATAGTTCCAAAATCTCTTGTGTGTCACATAGTTTGTCTTTGAAGAATAATGATGAAAGTGACCAGGTATCTTTCTGCAATGTCCAGTAATTCTTTTATATTGTGCTATAACTACTTTCCATAAATACAACAGAGAGGATGAGCAAAAATTCAATGCTGTTGATTTCTAAATTACCCATAGCCTTCTGCATATCTGTTCCATTCTCAGTGATAACTGCATGATACTCTTTTTAAAAATTTATTTATTCATTTATTTTTTTTGGCTGCGCTGGGTCTTTGTTGTGGCACGCAGGCTCTGTGGTGCACGGGCTTCTCTAGTTGCAGCGCACGGGCTTAGTTGCAGTATGTGAGATCATAGTTCTCCCACCAGGGATTGAATCCAGGCCCCCTGCATTGGGAGCGCCGAGTCTTAACACCTGGACTGCAAAGGAAGTCCCTACATGATACTTTTAAAAGTCGATTTTCTATTGAATAAATATTTAGAATTTTTGAAATGTTAGTTGAGACCTAAAAATTTCAGCAAACAAAGCAATAGAAGGATTTTATTCATCATGTATCCACCAGGCTATGAAACTTAGGTCTTGTAGTTGTTTCTATATATCCAAATCTCTGATTACAAGATAGAGAAGTACCACATTTAATAATAATCATAATTATTGTAGCAATTAACCCTTACAACAATAAATATTTGTATAATTTAATTGACTGAGTTAAAAGTATAAAGCACTTAAGGAAATTTTCATTCCAATTAATATTTAGAATGCTTACTTGTATTTGTCAGTGAATAGTTGCATATTGACAGTAACTCCAAATGATATGTTTGGTCATAATACTGATGTTGATGTACTAAAGAGATTCAATGCCAACCTATGAGGTCACAGGATCATTGATTGCTCCTAAGACCAGGGATGTCAGAAATAATGTAGAAGTATCTATTTGGCTAAAGTCCAATGCCACAGCCTAACTGCAAATACTTAGTCTGCAGCCAGACTTTGATGCATCTCTGGTGTTTTCTAGAATTCTACCTTTCCTGTATATTGCTCTTTGGGTAATGTTATACTATGAAGCAACAGTAATCATAGGCTTTTAAAAGTATTCCACTATATAGCTTAAAACTGTTGTCTTTTTTTTTAATCACAGAGTGTGCAAGCAAGCAGAATTTTATTTGAGAAATTTACATCTGAAAGCAAGGAACGTGTCATTACTTTAAATCAACATAGAAGTTCTAGGGTAAGTATAATTTTTATTCTAAATTATGGGTTGGTGGCTTTATGTGACTACAGTTCAGATATTATTTCTAGCGATTTCAGAAATAATTTCTTGATGCTTCCTCATTCTGGGAAATGCCTCAGAATATTCACTAGTGTCTTTGCAGAGGACATGTTTCCTCTTTCAAATCTGTGGTCTTTATGACACTCAGAAGATGTTATTTACTAATCAATAGCAGGATATCTGCTGTGAGCTTTCCTAAAATTCCTAAAATGTCTGGGTTTGCACTCATTTATCACTGCTTGCCCAGGTTTTAAATGATCAAAGGAACATGTTTATGAATCTTTTGACCAAATGCAGGGAGGGAATTGTTTATGGCTATGAAACAGAGTAAAACTGAATTCTCTAAATGGTGATTGGACTCATGCCCATGACATTATTATCCCTACAGTGTATCTAAATAAACTAATTAATAAACACAATTGGAGAGAAAAGAGAGCAATTGAGGGAAGAAGAAAGGTATGAAACTTATATTAGTGGTTTAATAAATATCTTGAACTTTATGAGGGACAAACAAGAAAGGGTTTTATTTTTCTTTCTTTAAGGCCTTCAGCCCTTACTCCCCTTGGTGATATGTTGGGATGATGAGCGTCACATAGTAGAGAGCCTTATTGACCTAGGACAAGTCAAATCCCCATTCTGGTCAGTTACACTAGGTTTAATATGTGTCTGTGCTGCCTTCCGTATTCCCCATACAGTCAGGTAATACTTATTTTTGGAGTAATATTTCTATTTAATATAGATCACTTTTGCTGTTTTTAACATATATCATTATTGCTTATTAAATGTTTGCCCTCATATATGTTTTATCTTTTTATTTTTCATTAGTCTGAGTGATATGGGGGTCATATCCTTCTTGTTTTATCCACAGCACCTAGAACAGTGACCATCACTTGAAAACATAATTGAACCAACAAATGACACTTTCTAGTTTGGAATGCATAGACTACTCTAGTAGCATTACTTATACCTACCTGTCAGATATTACTGTTTTTAACGGCTATTTCTAATCCATCCTCCCTATTGTCCCCTGCAATGTTCTTAAAACACAGGTGTAATTACAACACTCAATCTCAACAAACTGAATAACTCCACCTATCAAAGTCAGAGTGCTTAACTAAGCCTCATAACCTGGCCTTGACTATATTTTCTATCTTACCTCCCATTATGCTTCTGCTTCCATGTAACCTCCAGGTACCCTGTACTCTGCCTGCACCAGAGTCCTTGGGGACTAAAATCCCAGCACCTTGACACTTCTCTGTGCTTGTTTAGGCTATTCCGTTGGCCTGGGATGTTCTCAACCCCTTCTCAGTTTATGGAAATGTCACTACCTTTTACAGGCCAGCCCTAATGATACCTCTTCAAGCTGGTCAATCCAGGTTCCTTTCCATTCTGAATTGACCTCCACCTCTCCTGTGCTCTCTTTACACCTGATTCATGCTATCTTTACAGTCATTGTTACAGCTGCTTTGGATTATAGTTACTTCTTTATGTCTGTTTCCACCATCATACATGAAATATGTCATTTTTTTGTACTTTCTACTCTATTTGGTATGTTAGTACTTCGCAACTCTTTTAGTATAATAGTTCTCATAGCAAGTAATAATATTTGTGTGGCCTTATGGGGTAAAAGGTTGAGGTTGCTCATGATTTAAAGGAGACTGTTCAGTAGCCACTGAAAAGTAGGAGGAACAGTAGCCACTCCAGGTCCCACTAGTGCAGCCCCAGGGCTAAGAGGATTAATGGCCCAGCATATCTATGGCACATTTACACACACCTGTGCTACTTTCTGGAAACTTTCGTGTTTGTTATATATGTTGAATTAAAGAAATAAGATAGCTTCCATTATTATACACTTTTCAAAATTAATTGATGGATTTTAAGCTCTGCTCCCATCTGTGAAGTCAGTGATTACAAAATCAGTAAGAACCTGTATTTTAATTAGTGTTTCTGCATTTCATTAATTTACTTAAACAGTTATTATTCGCCGATTGTCATATGATATTTTAGTTTACCAAATAGTGTCTAGAGTCAGTGTATATTTGTCATTTGATTATTTCACAGATGTTTTTCCTAGGAAAATCAGCCTCATTTGAAAATATCCAAAAATGTTTCAGCATGCAATCTCCACAATTAAAGGTATGATAATTTTTCAGTTTTTGTTATTCAAAAGAAATGTTTACATTTCTAGTAATAATCACCACCTATGCTTTTTGTTGGCTTTCCTGAAATAGTGTGATCACTGATTCATCCAGAGTTGACTGAAATTTTGGATTCAACTGTGTATTTGGTAGCACCTGTAAGATTGTTGTTCATAGTGCCAATTGAAGATTTTCAACATCTCTTGGAAGTGTCTCATATTCATACTTTGACTTTACTTGGTATATTATAAATCAAGTCACTTATAATATTGATCTACACTTGCATTGGGCTCATGGTGTTAATACATTTTCATGGACTCTATTCCAGTTTGGTCTTGAGCTACACAATATCCTGATAAGAGGGAAGATGAGATAGATACTGTCCTTGTTTTATACATGAAAAAGCAAAGGTCAGAAAGTGATAAGTGGCAGAGCTAGTACTTAAACCCACACCTTCTCTTACCAAACGCAATGGACTTTCCTCTGCAACAAGAATCCATAAGCGTTTTTGAGTGCTGATCTTACGTTTAGTGGCATTGGCAAATAGCTCCCAGCTTTTGTTTTTCTCTCTGAAATCTGACACTCAGCTTCCTTGATTCTCCATGTTACTTGCTTCTAACTTGCTTTTAACCTGCTTAACTTTAGCCTGCTTCCTATTGCATTTCTGGCATTCTTCTTTCTTACCAACTTTTTGATTGTTCTGTCTTGTATTCCTGTACACTGACACCATCCTTAAGACTTTTCTATTGCCATATAATTAATATATAACATTATATTAGTTTCAGGTGTACCACATAATTATTTGGTACCTGTGTATATTGTGAAATGATCATCACAGTAAGTCTAGTTAACATCCATCATCCCACATATTTACACTATTTTTCTTGTGCTGAGAACTTCTAAGAGCTACTTTCTTAGCAACTTTCAAATATACAATACGGTATTTTAACTGTAATCACCATGCTGTACATTAAATCATCCCCAGGACTTATTTATTTTATAACTAAAAGTTTGTACCTTTTGACCACCACACCCAGTTTGCCCATCTCCTACTCCCTGCCTCTGGCAACCATGAATCTGTTCTCTGTATCTATGAGGGTTTTTTTTCTGTTGTTTGTTTGTTTTTAGATTCTACATATAAGTGAGGTCATACAGTATTTCTCTTTCTCTATCTGACTTATTTCATTTAGCAGAATGTCCTCAAGGTCCATCCATGTCATTGCCAGTGGCAGGATTTCCTTCTTTTTTATGGCTGAATGACATTCTATTGTGTGTGTATACCTATATCTGTATCTATATCACATTTTCTTTATTCATTCATCTGTTGATAGGTAGCTTGTTTCCGTATCTTGGCTATCATGAATGATGTGGCTATGAAAGTGGGAGTGTGGATATCTCTTCAAGATCCTGATTTCATTTCCTTTGGCTATATACCCAGAAGTGGGATTGCTGGATCATATGGTAGTTCTATTTTTAATTTTTTGAAGAGTCTCTATGCTGTTTCCATAGTGGCTGTACCAATTTACATTTCCCACAATAGTGTACAAGGGTTCCAACACTTGAACTCACACTTCCAACACAGCCTCACCAACACTTGATGTCTCTTGTCTTTTTCTTGTCTTTTTGATAATAGCTATTCTAACAGGTGTGAGGTGATATCTCACTGTGATTTTTATTTGCATTTCCCTGATAATTAGTGACATTGAGTACCTTTTCATGAACCAGTTGGCCATTTGCATATCTTCTTGGGAAAAGTCTCTACTGAGTTTCTTTGCCCATTTTTAAATTGGATTGTTTGTTTTTCTTGCTATCGAGTTGGAAGAGTTTCTTACATATTTTGGAATTAACTCCTTATGAGATAGATGGTTTGTAAATATTTTCTCCCATTTCGTAGGTTGCCTTTTCATTCTGCAGATTGTTTATTTTGCTGTGCAGAGGCTTTTAAGTTTGATGTAGTCCCACTTGTTTATTTTTGCTTTTGTTGCTTGTGCTTTTGGTGTCATATCCAAAAAATCATCACCAAGACCAAGATCAAGGAACTTTTCCCTGTGGTTTCTTCTAGTTTTACAGTTTCAGGTCTTACATTTAAGTTTTTAATTCATTTTGAGTTAATTTTTGTGTGTAGTGTAAGATAGGAGTCCAATTTCATTCTTTAGCATGTGAATATTCAATTTTCCCAGGACAGTTTATTGAAGAACCTATACTTTCACCATTGAGTATTGTTGGCTCCCTTGTCAAATATTAGTTGACTATATATGCATGGGATAATTTCTGAGATTCTGATTCTGTTCCATTGGTCTCTGTGTCTGTTTTGTTTTTGTTTTTTGTTTTTTTTTTTTGGCGGTACACGGGCCTCTCACTGTTCTGGCCTCTCCCATTGTGGAGCACAGGCTCCAGATGTGCAGGCTCAGCGGCCATGGCTCACGGGCCTAGCCGCTCCACGACATGTGAGATCTTCCCAGACCGGGACACGAGCCCGTGTCCCCTGCATCATCAGGCAGACTCTCAACCATTGCGCCACCAGGGAAGCCCTGGGCAGAGGATCTTAATAGACATTTTTCCAAAGAAGATATACAGGTAGCCCAACAGGCACATGAAAAGATGTTCAACATCACTAATTATTAGGGAAATGCAAATCAAAACCAGTGAGCTATTACCTCACACCTGTTAGAATGGCTATTATCCGGAAGGCAAGAAATAACAAGTATTGGAGAGGATGTGGAGAAAAGGGAACCTTCTTACACTGTTAGTGAGATTGTAAATTGGTGCAGCCACTATGGAAAACAGTATGGAGGTTCCTCAAAAAATTAAGAATAGAATTATCATGTGATCTGGGTATTCCACTTCTGGGTGTTTATCCAAAGAATATGAAAACAATAATTGGAAAAGATATATGCACTCCTATGTTCATTGCAACATTATTTATAATTGCTGAAATATGGAAACAACCTAAGTGTGCATCCATGGATGAATGAATAAAGAAGATGTGGCGCATATATATATATATATATATATATATATATATATATATACACACACACACACACACATACATAGTGGTATGTTTGTGTGTGTGTGTGTGTCTTATACATATACGTGCACACACACAATGGACTACTACTCATCCATAAAAAGAATGAAATCTTGTCACTTGTGACAACATAGATGGACTTTGAGGGTATTATTCTAAGTGAAATAAGTCAGAAGGAAAAAGACAAATGTCATATGATTTCACTAATGTGTGGAATTTAAAATGAAACAAAACCAAAATAAATAAATAAACAAATCAAAACCAAAAGAAACTCATAGATACAGAGAACAGATTGTTGTTACCAGAGGAGAAGGGGGCTTGCAGGGTGAGGAAAAGGGGTGAAGGGGGTCAGCTTAATGGTGATGGATGGTAGACTTTGGGGGTGGTCACTTTGTAGTATATACAGATGTTGAATGAGAGTGTTGTACACCTGAAACTTACATAATAAAAAGTATAATGATAAATACTGTTCTTATATGTGGAATCTAAAAAGCATAACTTATAGAAACATAGAGTAGACTTGTGGTTGCAAGGGCTGGGGCAGGAGAAGAGGAATGGGGAGATGTTTGTCAATGGGTGTAAACCTTCATTTATGAGATAAATTCTGGGGCTCTAAGGTACAGCATGGTGACTATAATTAACAATACTATATTATATACTTGAAAGTTGTTAAAAGAGTAGATCTTAAATGTTATCACCACACAAAAACAATGGTAATTATATGAGGGGATTGGGGTGTTAACTAACCTTATCGTGGTAATCATTTCACAGTATATATGTTTATCATATCATTACACAGCATACCTTGAGTTTATATATGTTATATGTCAATAATACCTCAGTGAAGCTGGAAAACAAACAAAAAACCCAAACCTACCTGGTAGTTCTGCTTTATAGTTATAGATTCTGTCAGTAATTCCTTCTTAAGTGTTCTACAGAGCTGCATAATTCATAGCTAGTCAGCAAGTGGGGAATATGAAAATCTTACATTCTACTTTTTTTTCAGGCTGTTCTACTTTTTCTTGGTACATACATATGTGTTTATTTTTCTTGATATATACATATACATACATATATTCTATAGTCTGTATTTCTCTATTCTCTATTCTAATTACATATTGAGTTGAATACAATTTCTTGAGATGGGGGAAGTATATATAGTAAGTCACAGAGAGGGTCAATATCCCTATTGCACTTTAGTACATCTTAAAGTATATAACCAGCTTGTATGGAATTGTTATATTTGGAATTTGGGCCTATATTCACTATAATGAAAAATATTTCTGTAACGAATTATTATTTACTAGGAAAGTTAAATGCAGTTAATTTAGTGACAGTAGCTCAAAAGGCAAGAAATGCTGTATCAAAGGATTGGAACTGCTCTCTCTTTTATTAGTAATGAGTGTTGTTAGAGTTTCAAGTTACTAATGCATAATTCTTGTAAATTATTTATTAATGTATTATATTAATATTATTATTAAAAATGAAGTTGGTTCTCTAATGATTAGATAAAATGAATATTAGGCTGAAATTCTGTTATTTAAGCCTGTAAGTATTGAATTGAAAATAATTGAATAGTATGTATAGAAATTCAATATTGTTAAGGTGCTTTTGAAAATAGATTTACAAATTGATTTTATTTATTTATTTATTTTTGGCTGCATTGGGTCTTCATTGCTGTGTGCAGGCTTTCTCTAGTTGCAGTGAGCGGGGGCTACTCTTCGTTGTGGTGCACGGGCTTCTTATTGCGGTGGCTTCTCTTGTTGTGGAGCACGGGCTCTAGGCACACAGGCTTCAGTAGTTGTGGCACATGGGCTCAGTAGTTGTGGCTCGTGGGCTCTAGAGCACAGGCTCAGTAGTTGTGGCGCACGGGCTTAGTTGCGCCGCAGCATGTGGGATCTTCCCGGACCAGGGCTCTAAGCCATGTCCCCTGCATTGGCAGGCGGATTCTTAACCATTGTGCCACCAGGGAAGTCCCACAAATTGATTTTATAAGGTAAGGCATTTTAATAATTTTTGCCCATTCTACCACTTGTTTTTGCATTAAACTAAAAGTAGAGCACGCATTTTATTTGGATATGTAAAGAGCATTCATTTTTAATTAAGAATATATAAAATCACAATTAATTCATATCTACTTTATAGTGTTACTTTTATGTAGCTAATGCAATGTCATGTGACCAAATTATTGCACTTTGCTTTAACTAACCCACTGTTAACTTATAAGCTCACTTTTGAAAAACATCAAGAACAGATGATTTTAAATTTTTCAATAGTGACCATATTACATTAATAGCAATTGTAACTGAATTAATTTTAAATGTACAGCACCTAAATTGATTTTTTCTGTTTCTTTGTCTCCTTATAAATAAGAGAGTAAAATCTGCAGTTGAGTTGAAGAAGGAGCCCATAACTCCATTAGAGATTAAGGATGACATGCAAAGCAATATGAAAGAGGTGACGTTTCAGAAAACAATGGAGTTGGAGCACTGGATGGCTGAGCAAAATGAAACTGAGGAACCCGTCCCTGTGAAAGACAATACAGATACTATTTTAGACAACATGCAGGGCAGATACAGTTCGAGAGGCCTGTCTCCCTCTCTCATTGAAGCATCTAGACAAGCTGGCATTACTAACGTTGTTTATCCCAAGAAAAAGAAGATGAAACTGAAGAAAGGATTAAGACTCAGTAAACTTACACTTGTGTATGATGAGTTATCCAAGCCTCCAAAAATTCTTAAAAGGTCTGTTTAATCAACAATTGTTATAGTTTAAGAAATGTATTATGGTTTGGGCCTTAATTTTCTAATTCAGTCATTGAAGGATCCTTTTGTGTGTGTATTTCCTGGGCCCATCTCTGGTACCAATTAATTTATCAGTCAGGGTCCCAGGAGTAAACAGCATTCTCAATTTAGAATAATTCTAGGGGGGTATAACAAGGGCAATTTACAAAGATGTCAGGGCATAGGGAAACCACAAATGATAGAGTAGTATCCTGGGACTAGAAATAATAGAGCCAATCTCTACCCCTAAGTATGAGAGGACAAAAAGAGGGAGTGATTACTAGAACCTGGAAGAAAGAAATTGTAAGGAAAGGATTTCCTTGAAATAAGTAGTGAACTTTGGACAAAGATCATGGCCAGTGTGAGGCAACCCTTCAGGAGGGGACCAGAGGAATAAATACTTTGACTTCACTCTTTCCCTTTTCAGGGCTCCTAATTGGACATATTTGCTGAGAAGATATTAAGGGATCCTATGTCTGTAGTCTGTACGGACTAGTACTCCAGGGCAAAGAGCAAGGTAGAGAAGGATAGAGATAAATGTGCAGGTAGAAACAAAACCTATTTGGCACAGATGGTCTTTCTAAGGTGGCATTTGACCAGAAATAGTAATTGAGAAGGAGTCAGCCACTCAGAAGGACTGGAAAATGCAATACCCTTGAGGCTTGCTCTGTGCCTGGAACAGTGGGAGGCGAGAAAGTAGTGTTATTAGAGACATTTGCTGGGGTCTTATCATGTAGAGTCTTGTAGACTATGGTGAAAAATTTGATTTGTATTCTCGGTACTAGAGAAAACTCTTGGAGGGAGTGACATGATCTGATTTACATTTGTTTAAAAAAAAAAACATGCTAGCTGCCATGTGGAGAATGGATGAGACCAAGAGGAGAAGCAGGGAACTAAGAAGTTATTGTACTCTAGACAGAAGAGATGATGGTGGCTTGCACTAGAGTGTAGAGAAGAGTGGGGAGTGTCACAGAGTAAGGAAAGGAAAGGGTACTGATTTTTCTCACTCTTATTCTCCTACTTTTAGCACGGGTCTTTCTCATAGTACACACTCGGTAAATATTAATGAAATGATGGGGTGTGATTTTTTTTTTCTTCCCTAGTACTGCACCGGCATGCATAAATGCTACTGAATGAAAACTATGTGGGAAATGGAGAGTTTGAGGAGGATAATCCTAGAAGAAACATACCATTTGAAAGCTTATTACATGTCATCTAATTTGATAGCCTACTAAGTGTGGGATGAAGTCTGGGATGTTTTTTTGTTAGCCTGTTGTGGAGGCAAATCTTTCCTTCTTCCTCAAGTTCATGTCCTTGCGAACCATTTAGATGTCATTTCTTTTCTCACATCAAGTTTTAACTCCTCAATTCTCCATTGTATTTCCTCCGGTTGGTGGTAGGGGTGTAAATTAAGCCTGAAGGGAGCACTGACCCTTTATTTTAGTTCTCTACAAAGGCTGCATCTTTAATAACAGTCTTCTGCTTTTATAAACTCACAGAGATTCTTCATATGATCTCAATGAATGAACAGGAGGACTTGGTTTGCATAAAAGTACCATGTAATTTTATTTTGATGACAGAGAAATAGTAATTTTGTCTGTGGCTGAGTTGACTTATTCATTATAAAAATTATATTTCTGTAATTTAAAAATCACTCTTTTGAATACTAGATCAGAGTCTCACGGAATCCTTCCTGGACAGAAGAAATTTTTGCTCAAAGTTCCACTATATGAACGTCTATTACGGTGTCCCAGTGTACCTTTGTGTTTAAATTTTGACAAATTTGCCCAGAGTAAAGGAAGAATTCCAGAAAATAGTGGTCCTCAAACATGGGCTCTTGACATGTTCTCTAAGCCTAAACAAAAGAAGACAACCCCAAGAGAGAAAGTTGTTAAAATATCTGTTCATGAAGACTCGTCTGAAAGAGTGAAAAAAACACCAGAAATAGAATTGAGTGATTCTTTGGAGTCTCGTCTTCCTCCAGCGGTCATTAGACATTATGAATCCGAAGTGGAGATCTTGACTGAAGAAATAAATAGTAAGAAGAAATATCCTGCATTTTTATATTGTAGGCGTGGAGCTCTTTATAGGAAACTGGGAAAGCTCCAGAGTGCCATGAATGATCTACAGGAAGTGAGTTTTTATTTAATCAAAATAATAATATTAACAATTTATCCTTGCTTATAACTATATATTAACTTTTACTAGAATTTTGAACAATGAATATTTGTATTATACACGTGGGATTGTGAAATTATGATTATTGGCATTTTCAAATAATTAACATTAAAAACACTTGATTTTGTCTGTCAGATTGGGAGGCATCATTTTATACTATACACATACAAAGCCATTGGGATCAATAATGTTTGAAAATTTACTTGATGGGATATCTTCCCCTAAATCAATTTAAATTGAATTTATACATTTATTTTCTAGGCTATACTCTTGGAGCCATTGTTTCTCAATGCCTATTGGCACCGACATTTCATTTATCTTTTCCAAGGCAGAATTAATGAAGCTTTGGATGACTTGAATTATATAAATAAATATAATAAAAATAATGCAGGTGGGTTGTCTGTGCAGTTATATTACTTACATCTTTACCTAAGCTTTGGTCATTTAGTGGTATAAAGATACATAATTCAAGACATATACATCTCCACAAATCGTTGTGACTTCCCAAGTTAAATTTACTCTCAATAGCATATATTTAGGACTGTTTGTGATCCTATTGTTTTAAAAATACTTATCATGGTTTGAAATGTTAATGTCCTTGGTATACATTACAATAAATTGGTTCCTTACTGCTCATCCCGTAAGAAGAATATGAACTTACAATTTTTAATTATAGAAATGATTTACAAATTTAGTCTGAATTAGAGTTGTAACGTTCTTAAGACTTCACATTTACGTTTGTGTTTACGTACCATTCTCTAACCAACTTGAATGACTAGACATGGAACTTTTGGGGAATGAGAAAATGTCATATTCATCTTTGTATCTCCAGCACCCACAACATACCCCTAGAATATAACATGAGCTTAATAAGTGTTTTTTTTAAATCTATGCTGATCTCTGCTAAAAGTCCATAAGATTTTGTACAATCAAAATATAACTTTTTACTATGAACGTTAAAGGATTATGAAACATTTCAGATATACAAAAAAGAAAAGTTAATTTTTGTTATTTCGTATTGAAATTGAAAACACTTTTAACCATAAACATTTATCCAGGCTTTGAGAACAAATTTTGCATTGTTGAAATAAAAAACAAATCTTAAGTTAAATGGCAAAGAAAGTATAATAGAGATACATTATTCTAAGACTACATTTTTGGAGGGTGAAGGATTCGTCTTTAAAAATTTAGGACTGTAACACTAAATTTTACCTTTTTAATTTTCTTTAGAGGCATATATTTCAAGGGCAGAAATTTTCAGAGGAAAGAAAGACAGTACTTTGGCAATTGTAAATTATACTCAAGCAATTAAGTGCAAGCCCATGGATGCTGATATATATTTCAGGAGGGGTGAGATGTACGAAATAGAAAACAAAGTACTGGCCATTGATGACTTTACTAAAGTAAGCTGTATCACATATAATTCTGCCATTTATATATTTTAGAGCATGATATTCTCATCCTAATATTACAGCAAATTGTTGAAATTCTTTCATATGTTATATAATCAAAATTAGTTTATTTTAGATTAGGCCCTAGAACATTCGTTACTGGGATTGATATTAACAGTATGTCAATGATTTTTTTGAATGGATGGATTTACATCTGATTCAGGTGTGGGAGCATTGAGGCAAGAGGCAACTTTGAGGGGGACTTGACTTTTCCAGCTCTCTTCTCTTGGACTATGAAGCAGTGAATAAAGAAACCTTTGAAGATTGCTTCTTTCTTTCAAACAATGGAGAAAATCATTTTCTGCTTCTTAACTCTTGAGACGTAGCTGATTCTCTTCTGCAGCAAACCTATCTGCTTTAAAAGAAAGCTGTGCTCACTGGCTCATTCATTCATTCATTCATTTACTCACAAATATTTATTGGCTAAGGCACTGTGTAGTGTAATGTAGTGGATAAATCTTGGTGAATAAAACAGACATGTTTCATGCTTACATGGAGCCTATAATTTAAAGGACAGATATTAAAGAAATAAATATATACACTAATATATAATTACAAATTGTGATGAATGCTATGATGGAAATAAAGATTATGGGAGGCAATTTATGTTTGGTTGGGGGATATCAGAGAATTCCCTTGAGGAAGTGAATTTTAGCTGAACTGTATTTTGAGGCTAGAATCAGGCAGATATTCCACTGATTGCGGCAGAATTGTAACCATGAACTCCTGACTTTAAATTATTAGTTCTTAGTACAATTGAGAATTTAGATGTTATTGAAATAATTTAGCTTTTCATGTTCCCAACTGCCCTGTTTCTTAATCTATGATGGTTAGCCACATACTTGACTTTTGCTTCAAGAGAATATTATAAGTTTTGGTAACTTCTTGTCTAGAAGTGACCACAAATCTCTTTTGAAGATATTAAAATTATTAAAATATCTTTTCTGATCATTTCCTTTATCTAGTAGCACCAATAGTTTAAAGATTGACTAATGCAGCAACTTGAGGTCAAACAAACTTCAGAATCTTTAGAGTTTCTTTTTTCCCTGTTTTAAAAATACTTCATAATCTTTGTGGTTCATTTTTCTCCCCACTATCAATAGGCAAGGAACTTCACAACTGAGTTTACAATGATTTAGTCTCGTTACTCTGTTGCCTTGTATGTCAATGTGAAATGAATGAACCATGCCAATACCAATTCATTTCTTTTCACCATTTTAGGAACTAAATTAATCCATATTTAATTTCATTGAATCGGCCTTGATGTGATCTAATATATATTGTCTTTAATTGGAATAAAATGCTATGATAGATCCAATATAACCCTACTCTAGCTGAACAATTACTTATGAGGTTTTATTAATAAAAATTTTAGTGGGCAGAAACCTTGGCTTCTTGTATGTGCTGGGTTTTGTTTTTGTTTTTTTTTAATAAAACCTCCACTTTCTAGAATTTGATGACAAATGGACTTCCTAAAGGCATGGTCTTCAAATGCAAATCTGAAAGTTCTGGCATCTTAAAGTAGTTTGTTTTTATGTAATCTGAAGTTAAAAACATGGTTTTAGTCCATTTAATTTGCTATAGGATTATATACTTCTCTTGTTTTTTTTTTTTCATTATGTGATATGTTTTTGTGCCTCCCCTCCACACCCCCGTGTAGTGTATCTTTTATGATCCCAGAAGAACAGATGCATTATTTAAACGTGGGATGTTCTACTATGAAAATGAAAACTGGATTGCAGCTGAAGAGGATTTTACAACCTTGTTAAATATAGATCCCCAAAATTCTCAAGCAAGGTGAGAATTATTTTAGATATGGTTTTTGAATGTTTTTTTTTGAAATACATTCTCAGGAAAGAAAATTTCTTGAAATACATCAGACAGCCCTTTAAAAGTAGTGAATCGATATTTAGTGCTACTAGTGAAGGAAAATCTTTACCTATACCCTAAGAGTAGTGGGTAGTTTAACTTAAATGGCATGAAATGATAATTTAGAATTGTTTCATTTGCATTTCCTGAATACTAGTTACATTATCAGTTTTTGAAGTATTGACCTATATTTTGTTTCTTTGGATTTCTTTTCATATACTTTGTATTCATTCAGTACAGAGAACTGTTCATATAGATTTCTGTGCTATCTTATTGTAACTGGGATATTAAACTTTGCTCTTCCAACCTTATTGTGCATAATACAGTTTCCATTTTGTTGCTTTTCTTTTCATCTAAGTTTTGTTTTGAAGAGGCTTAAAATGTGTATGTAGCCATACCTATTCATCTCTTCACTCACAGTTTTTGTTTAACATTAACATTTTTATAGAAAAATACAGCAAGCATCCAAAAAAAGTATACAAAGTACAAACATACAGCTTAATGACTTATCACAATGTAAATGCTCGTGTAACCATTATCAGGTCAAGAAACAACTTTACTAGCACCCTCTTGTGCCTTTGCCTTCCTGAGAAGGTAACCACTGTCCTGACTTGTATTTCTTTATAGTTTCAACACATAAGTATGTGTCCCTAAACATTCTTGGTTTAGTTTTGCCTGTTTTTTTTGAACTTTATATAAAGAGAATCATAAGGTAGTTTTCTTTCAATTCTAACTTATTTCATTGAATATTATATACTATTGCATGTGGCTGTAGTTTTCTCCTTTTAATTTTTGTATAGTATTCAGTTACATGAATATATTGCAGTTTACTTATCCATCCTGCTGTTGATGGACAGTTGAGTGTTTCTAATTTTTGATGATCACAAATACTGTTTCCTTCAACTTTCTTGTACATGACACACATATACTCATTTATGTTGGATGCACAAGTAGGAGTAGAACATATGGTACATAGGGTATGCAATTGTTCAGCTGTAGGGCCAAACTAATTTTACAAACTGGTTGTACTACCAGCAGTATATGCAGGCTCCACACCAGTACTGCGTACTATTATAACTTTCAAGTTGTAGCCATCCTAGTGGGTGTGTAGTATTATCTCATTTAGTTTGAATTTTCATTTTCTTCATTACCAACATGATTATTCATTTTCAAAATTTTCTTAACCATTTGGATTTTCTTTTTTGTCATTGATGACTTTTGGGTTGTTGGTCTTTTTTCTTATTGATTTGTATGAACTATTACATATTCTTGATATGGGCCCTTTGTTGGTTATATTTATAGCACATTTTTTTCCTCCTCCAGATTGTCACTGCACTCCTTAAATAATTGTCTTTTGGTAAACAAAGTTTTAAAATGAAACATAGTCTGATTTAGTAACGTTTTTCTTTAAGGTTAGTGCTTTTTTTGTACTATAAGTAAGTTTTTCCTACTTTTGTGTCATGTAGAATTGTCCTGTCTGATCTTCTAGAAGGTTTATTGTTTTGCTTTTAAAGTTAGATTTACAGTGCACCTAGAATCAATTTTTGTATATGATGTGAAGTAGGGAAACAAATTCCACTTTTTCTGCATGCATGTTCAATTTTCCAAGCAACCTTTAATAACAACCCTGTGCCTTTACCATCGCTTTGCAGTGTTAGCTTTGTAGGAAATGAAGATCCATGTATGGGTGGATCTATTTCTCAGTCTCATTTTCTATTTTGCGGGTCTTAAAAAAAATCTATCTTTGCACCAATACTATGCTGCCTTAAATACTATAGTTTCATAATAAGTCTTGAAATCCAGTAGAACAGTTCTTTTGATCTGTCAAAATTGTCAGAGCATTCCTTGGCTTTTTTGCATTTCCAAACACATTGAGTTGGGTTAAACTATATGAAAATTGACTTCTTTATATATCAAAATAGTAAAATTTCAAAATTTCATACGGTTTAACCGAACAGAATCAGCAGGTCAACTTCTGTGGCAATTCCTTTGTATTTTGATTGGGGTTGCAATGAATTATAGAGCAGTAGGGGGAAATTGACATCTTAACAATTTTTAGTCTTTTCATGTATGCATACGGTACATTCTGTTTCTTTAGGTCCTCATTCCTTTTGGTCAGTAATGTTTCATAGTTTGTGTAAAGAAGTCTTTTTCATATCTTTTTCTTTTTTAAAATTAATTAATTAATTATTTTTAAAAACATCTTTATTCGAGTATAATTGCTTTACAATGGTGTGTTAGTTTCTGCTTTATAACAAAGTGAATCAGCTATACATATACATATATCCCCATATCTCCTCCCTCTTGCATCTCCCTCCCTCTTACCCTCCCTATCCCACCCCTCTAGGTGGTCACAAAGCACTGAGCTGATCTCCCTGTGCTATGTGGCTGCTTCCCACTAGCTATCTATTTTATGTTTGGTAGTGTATATATGTCCATGCCACTCTCTCACTTTGTCCCAGCTTACCCTTCCCCTTCCCTGTGTCCTCAAGTCCATTCTCTAGTAGGTCTGCGTCTTTATTCCCATCCTGCCCCTAGGTTCTTCATAACCATTTTCTTTTTTTTTAGATTCCATATATATGTGTTAGCGTACGTTGTTTGTTTTTCTCTTTCTGACTTACTTCACTCTGTATGACAGACTCTAGGTCCATCCACCTCACTACAAATAAATCAATTTCGTTTCTTTTTATGGCTAAGTAATATTCCATTGTATATGTGCCACATCTTCTTTATCCATTCATCTGTTGGACACTTAGGTTGCTTCCATGTCCTGGCTATTGTAAATAGAGCTGCAATGAGCATTTTGGTACATGACTCTTTTTGCATTATGGTTCTCTCAGGGTATATGCCCAGTAGTGGGATTGCTGGGTCATATTACAGTTCTATTTTTAGTTTTTTAAGGAACCTCCATACTATTCAACATAGTGGCTGTATCAATTTACATTCCCACCAACAGCGCAAGAGGGTTCCCTTTTCTCCACACCCTCTCCAGCATTTATTGTTTGTAGATTTTTTGATGAGGGCCATTCTGACTGGTGTGATGTGATACTTCATTGTAGTTTTGAGTTGCATTTCTCTACTGATTAGTGATGTTGAGCATCCTTTCATGTGTTTGTTGGCAATCTATATATCTTCTTTGGAGAAATGTCTATTTAGGTCTGCTGCCCATGTTTGGATTGGGTTGTTTGTTTTTTGATATTGAGCTGCATGAGCTGCTTGTATATTTTGGAGATTAATCCTTTGTCAGTTGCTTTGTTTGCAAATATTTTCTCCCATTCTGAGGGTTGTCTTTTCATCTTGTTTATGATTTCCTTTGCTGTGCAAAAGCTTTTAAGTTTAATTAAGTCCCATTTGTTTGTTTTTGTTTTAATTTCCATTTCTCTAGGAGGTGGATCAAAAAGGATCTTGGTGTGATTTATGTCATAGAGTGTTCTGCCTATGTTTTCCTCCAAGAGTTTTATAGTGTTTGGCCTTACATTTAGGTCTTTAATCCATTTTGAGTTTACTTTTGTGTATGGTGTTAGGGAGTGTTCTAATTTCATGCTTTAACATGTAGCTGTCCAGCTTTCCCAGCACCACTTATTGAAGAGGCTGTCTTTTCTCCATTGTATATTTTTCCCTCCTTTATCAAAGATAAGTTCACCATAGATGCCTGGGTTTATCTCTGGGCTTTCTATCCTGTTCCATTAATCAATATTTCTCTTTTTGTGCCAGTACCATACTGTCTTGATTATTGTAGATTTGGAGTGTACTCGGAAGTCCAGGAGCCTGATTCCTCCAGCTCTGTTTTTCTTTCTCAAGATTGCTTTGGGTATTCAGGATCTTTTGTGTTTCCATACAAACTGTGAATTTTTTTGTGCTAGTTCTGTGAAAAATTTCATTGGTAGTCTGATAGGGATTGTATTGAATCTGTAGAATGCTTTGGGTAGTAGAGTCATTTTCACAATGTTGATTCTTCCAATCCAAGAATATGGTATATCTCTCCATCTGTTTGTATCATCTTTAATTTCTTTCATCAGTGTCTTATAATTTTCTGCATACAGGTCTTTTGTCTCCTTAGGTAGGTTTATATCTAGGTATTTTATTCTTTTTGTTGCAATGGTAAATGGGAGTGTTTCCATAATTTCTCTTTCAGATTTTTCATCATTAGTGTATAGGAATGCAAGAGATTTCTGTGCATTAATTTTGTATCCTGCTACTTTACCAAATTCATTGATTAGTTCTAGTAGTTTTCTGGTAGCATCTTTAGGATTCTCTATGTATAGTATCATGTCATCTGCAAACAGTGACAGTTTTATTTCTTCTTTTCTGATTTGGGTTCCTTTTATTTCTTTTTTGTCTCTGATTGCTGTGGCTAAAACTTCCAAAACTATGTTGAATAATAGTGGTGAGAGTGGACAACCTTGTCTTGTTCCTGATCTTAGTGGAAATGGTTTCAGTTTTTCACCATTGAGAACAATGTTGGCTGTGGGTTTGTCATATATGCCTTTATTATGTTGAGGAAAGTTCCCTCTATGCCTACTTTCTGGAGGGTTTTTATCATAAATGAGTGTTGAATTTTGTCAAAAGCTTTTTCTGCATCTATTGAGATTATCATATGGTTTTCATCCTGCAGTTCATTAATATAGTGCATCACATTTATTGATTTGGATATATTGAAGAATCCTTGCATTCCTGGGATAAACCCACTTGAACCTGATGTATGATCCTTTTTATTTGCTGCTGGATTCTGTCTGCTAGTATTTTGTTGAGGATTTTTTCATCTATGTTCATCAGTGATATTGGCCTGTAGTTTTCTTTCTTTGTGACATCTTTGTCTGGTTTTGGTATCAGGGTGTTGGTGGCCTCTTAGAATGAGTTTGGGAGTGTTTCTCCCTCTGCTATATTATGGAAGGTTTGAGAAGGATAGGTGTTAGCTCTTCTCTAAATGTTTGATAGAATTTGCCTGTGAAGCCATCTGGTCCTGGGCTTTTGTTTGTTGGAAGATTTTTAATCACAACTTCAATTTCAGTGCTGTAATGGGTCTCTTTATATTTTCTATTTCTTCCTGGTTCAGTCTTGGAAGGTTGTACTTTTCTAAGAATTTGTCCATTTCTTCCACATTGTCCATTTTATTGGCATATAGTCACTTATGGTAATCTCTCATGATCCTTTGTATTTCTGCAGTGTGATGTTCTCCTTTTGCATTTATCATTCTGTTGATCTGAGTCTTCTCCCTTTGTTTCTTTTTTTTAAAAAAATCTATTTATTTATTTATTTTTGGCTGCATTTGTTTTCATTGCTGCACGTGGGCTTCTCACTGTGGTGGCTTCTCTTCTGGCGGAGCATGGGCTCTAGGCGTTCAGGCTTCAGTAGTTGTGGCACATAGGCTTAGCTGCTCTGTGGCATGTGGGAACCTCCCGGACTAAGGATCGAGCCCGTGTCCCCTGCATTGGCAGGCGGATTCTTAACCAATGCGCCACCAGGGAAGCCCCTCCCTTTGTTTCTTGATGAGTCCGGCTAATGGCTTATCAATTTTGTTTACCTTCTCAAAGTACCAGCTTTTAGGTTTATTGATCTTTGCTATCATTTCCTTCATCTTTTTCATTTATTTCTGATCTGAACTTTATGATTTCTTTCCTTCAGCTAACTATGTTTTTTTTTTATTGTTGTTGTTCTTCTTTCTCTAATTGCTTTAGGTGTAAGAATAGTTGTTTATTTGAGATTTTTCTTGTTTCTTGAGGCAGGATTGTATTGCTATAAACTTCACTCTTAGAACTGCTTTTGCTGCATCCCATAGGTTTTGGGCCATCGCGTTTTCATTGTCATTTGTTTCTAGGTATTTTTTGATTTCCTCTTTGATTTCTTCAGTGATCTCTTGGTTATTTAGTAGTGTATTGTTTACCCTCCATGTATTTGTATTTTTTACAGATTTTTTTTCCTGAAATTGATATCTAGTCTCATAGCGTTGTGGTCAGAAAAGACACTTGATACGTTTTTAGTTTTATTAAATTTACCAAGGCTAGATTTGTGACTCAAGATATGATCTGTCCTGGAGAATGTTCCATGAGAACTTGAGAAGAAAGTGTATTCTGTTCTTTTTGGATGGAATGTCCTATAAATATCAATTAAGTCCATCTTGTTTAATGTGTCATTTAAAGCTTGTGTTTCCTTATTCATTTTCATTTTGGTTGATCTGTCCATTGGTGAAAGTGGAGTGTTAAAGTCCCCTGCTATGATTGTGTTACTGTCGATTTTCCCTTTTATGGCTGTTAGCATTTGCCTTATGTATTGAGGTGCTCCTATGTTGGGTGCATAAAGATTTACAATTTTTATATCTTCTTCTTCGATTGATCCCTTGATCATTATGTAGTGTCCTTCTCTGTCTCTTGTAATTGTCTTTATTTCAAAGTCTATTTTGTCTGCTATGAGAATTGCTTCTCCAGCTTTCTTTTGATTTCCAGTTGCATGGAGTATGTTTTTCCATCCCCTCACTTTCGGTCTGTATGTGTCCCTATGTCTGAAGTTGGTCTCTTGTAGACAGCATACATAAAGGTCTTGTTTTTGTATCCATTCAGCCAGTCTATGTCTTTTAGTTGGAGCATTTAATCCATTTACATTTAAGTTAATTATCGATATGTATGTCCCTATTACCATTTTCTTAATTGTTTTGGGTTTGTTATTGTAGGTCTTTTCCTTCTCTTGCGCTTCCTGCCTAGAGAAGTTCCTTTAGCATTTGTTGTTAAGCTGGTTTGGTGGTGCTGAATTCTCTTAGCTTTTGCTTGTCTGTAAAGGTTTTAATTGCTCCATCAAATCTGAATGAGATCCTTGCTGGGTAGAGTAATCTTGGTTGTAGGTTTTTCCCCTTCACCACTTTAAATATGTCCCACCACTCCCTTCTGGCTTGCAGAGTGTCTGCAGAAAGATCAGCTGTTAATCGTATGGAGATTCCCTTGTATGGTATTTGTTGCTTTTCCCTTGCTGATTTTAATATTTTTTCTTTGTATTTAATTTTTGATAGTTTGATTAATATGTGTCTTGGCATGTTTCTCCTTGGATTTATCCTGTATGGGACTCTCTGCCCTTTCTGGACTTGATTGGCTATTTCCTTTCCCATATTAGGGAAGTGTTCAAGTATAATTTCTTCAAATATTTCCTCAGTCTCTTTCTTTTCCTTTCTTCTTCTGGGACCCCTATAATTTGAATGTTGGTGCGTTTAATGTTGTCCCAGAAGTCTGTGAGACTGTCCTCAATTATTTTCATTCTTTTTTCTTTATTTTACTCTGTGGTAGTTATTTCCACTATTTTATCTTCCAGGTCAGTTATGCGTTCTTCTGCCTCAGTTATTCTGCTACTGATTCCATCTAGAGAATTTTTAATTTCATTTATTGTGTTGTTCATCATTGTTTCTTTGCTCTTTAGTTCTTCTAGATCCTTGTTAAACGTTTCTTTTATTTTCTCCATTCTATTTCCAGGATTTTGGATAATCTTTACTATCACTACTCTGAATTGTTTTTCAGGTAGACTGCCTATTTCCTCTTCATTTGTTTGGTTTGTTGGGTTTTTACCTTGCTCCTTCATCTGCTGTGTATTTCTCTGTCTTCTCATTTTGCTTGACTTGCTGTGTTTGGGGTCTCCTTTTCACAGGCTGCATGTTAGTAATTCCCGTTGTTTTTGGTGTCTGCCCCCAGTGGGTAAGGTTGGTTCAGTGGGTTGTGTGGGTTTCCTCTTGGAGGGGACTGGTGCCTGTGTTCTGGTGGATGAGGCTGGATCTAGTCTTTCTCGTGTGCAGGACTGCCTCCTGTGGTCTCTTTTGGAGTGTCTGTGCCCCTAGTATGATTTTACACAGCCTCTCTGCAAATGGGTGGTTTGTCTTCCTGTCTTGCAAGTTGTTTGCTGTGGGTTCTCCAGCACTGTATCTTGCTGGTTGTTGAGTGGAGCTGCATCTTAGTGTTGTGACGGAGATTTCTGGGAGAGCTCTTGCGGATCAATATTACATGGAGCCAGGAGGGCTCTGGTGGTCCAATGTTCTGAACTCAGCTCTCCCACCTCAGAAGCTCAGACCTGACACCCGGCCAGAGCACCAAGACCCTGTCAGCCACACAGCTCAGAAGAAAGGGAGAAGAAAATAAATAAATGAATAAATAAAATAAAAAAATTTAAAATATTAGAATAAAAAATTTTAAAGGTAATAAAAAAAGAAGAGAGCAACCAAACCAATAAACAAATCCAACAATGATAAAAAGATCTAAAATTTAAACTGATATAAACTTATATATCAGAAACTAGTCAGTCACATATAGCAAACCTCAAGTCCACAGTTGCTCCCAAAGTCCACCACCTCAATGTTGGGAGGATTTGTTGTCTATTCAGTTATTTCACAGGTGCAGGTACATCAAGTTGATTGTGGAGATTTAATCCGCTGCTCCTGAGGCTGCACGGAGAAAATTTTCCTTTCTCTTCTTTGTTTGCACAGCTCCTGGGGTTCAGCTTTGGATTTGGCCCTGCCCCTGCATGTAGGTTGCCCTCTGACGTCTTCTCTTCACCCAGACAGGAGGGGGTTAAAGGAGCAGCTGACTAGGAGGCTCTGTCTCACTCAGGCTGTGGGGAGGGAGGGGTACAGAATGCAGGGTGAGGCTGCAGCTACAGAGGCTGGCCTGACATTGCAACAGCCTGAGGCGTGGTGTGTGTTCTCCCAGGGAAATTGTCCCCGGACGCTGGCAGTGACGGGCTGCACAGGCTCCCGGAAGGAGAGGTGTGGATAGTGACCTGTGCTTACACACAGGCTTCTTGGTGGCTGCAGCAGCAGCCTTAGCGTTTCATGCCTGTCTCTGGTGTCTGCGCTGAAAGCTGCGGCTCACGCCTGTCTCTGAAGCTCGTTTAGGGGATGCTCTGAATCCCCAGTCCTTGCGCACCCTGAAACAATTGTCTCTTGCTTCTTAGGCATTTCCAGACTTTCTCCCAGATTCTCTCCCAGCTAGCTGTGGTGCATTAGCCCCCTTCAGGCTGTGTTCACGCAGCCAACCCCAGTCCTCTCCCTGGGATCTGCCCTCTGACGCCCGAGCCTCAGCTCCCAGCCCTCACCCATCCCAGCAGGTGAGCAGACAAGCCTCTCAGGCTGGTGACTGCTGGTCGGCCCCAATCCTCTGTGCGGGAATCTCTCTGCTTTGCCATCTGCACCCCTGTTGCTGTGCTCTCCTCTGCGGCTCCGAAGCTTCCCCCCTGCGCACACCCTGTCTCCGCCCGCGAAGGGGCTTCCTAGTGTGTGGAACCTTCTCCTCCTTCACAGCTCCCTCCGAGAGGTGTGGGTCCCATCCCTATTCTTTTGTCTCTGTTTTTTCTTATTTCTTTTGCCCTACGCAGGTACGTAGGGATTTTCTTGCCTTTTGGAAGTCTGAGGTCTTCTGCCAGTAGGTGTTCTGTAGGAGTTGTTCCACATGTAGATGTATTTTTGATGTATTTGTGGGGAGGAAGGTCATCTCTATGTCTTACTCCTCTGCCATCTTGAAGGTCCTCTCTTGTCATTTATTTTCTTTTAGCACTTTGAACATATTGCAATGCAGTGTCATATAGATTCCTTTTTTTTTTTAAGTGAAAAAATCAGTGGTTAGTCAATGCCTTTGAAAGTAATGTGTCGTTTTCCTTTGGTTGCTTTTAAACTTTTCTCATTGTCTTTGTTTTTAAAATTTTTATTTATTTATTTATGGCTGTGTTGGGTCTTCATTGCAGTGCGAGGGCTTTTCTCTAGTTGCGGCAATCGGGGGCTACTCTTCGTTGATGTGCATGGGCTTCTCATTGCGGTGGCTTCTCTTGTTGTGCAGCACAGGCTCTAGGAGTGTGGGCTTCAGTAGTTGTGGCATGCGGGCTCAGTAGTTGTGGCTCACAGGCTCCTGAGCGCAGGCTCAGTAGTCGTGGCACACGGGCCTAGTTGCGCTGTGGCATGTGGGATCTTCCCTGACCAGGGCTCGAACCTGTGTTCCCTGCATTGGCAGGCAGATTCTTAACCACTGTGCCACCAGGGAAGCCCTTCTTGTCCTTGGATTTCAGCAGTTTTGGTATATTGTGCCTAAGAGTGGTTTTCTTTTTACTTATTGTGTTTATGATTCATAGACTATTCAGTGAGTCATGATCTTTCTGGCCGTGATTTTGAATGAGAAATCAGCTGTTCATCTATTGAGTATTCCAAGTACATGATGAGTTGCTTCTCTCATACTGCTTTCAAGATTCTTTCTTTGTCTGTGGCTTTCACCAGGTTGATTATAAGGTGCCTCTACATTTCTTCGAATTTATGGAATCATTGAGCTTCTTGGTTGTATAGACTCATTTCTTTCATCAAATTTGGGAAGCTTTCAACCATTACTTTTTCAAATGTCATTTCTGCTCCTTTACTATCTCCTTTCCTTTTGTGACTTGCAATGTATGCATATGTTGGTATGCTTGATGGTGTTCCAGAGGCTCCTTAGCCTTTTTTTTTTTCCACTCTGTTTTTCTTTCTGCTTCTCAGGCTGGATACTCTGAATTGACCTTACTTCAAGTTTCCTGAATTTTTCTTTTGCCTTCTCAAATCTGTTGTTGAAACCTAGTGAATTTTCATTCGTTTTTGTAGTTTTCAACTCCAGAATTTCTATTTGGTTCCTTTTTTTCAATAATTTATCTATCTATCAACCTAGTTCTACCTATCAGTATCTTTATTGATACTCTCTATGTGTTGAGACATCATTCTCCTAGTTTTCTTTAGTTCTTTATGGTTTCTTTTAGCTATATGAACATATTTAAGATAGTTTTGTGGGTTGTTTTGTTTTGTTCTGTTTTTGTTTTTGGCTGGGCCAAATGGCTTGCAGGATGTTAGTTCCCTGACCAGGGATCGAACCTGCGCCCTGGCAGTGAAAGCGCCGAGTCCTAACCACTGGACCGCCATGGGTTTCCCAAAGATAGTTTATTTGAAGTTTCTAAGTTGATTTTAAGACAGTTGATTTTAAGTCTTTGTCCAATGTCTGGGCTTCCTCAAGGATGGTTTCTATTTTTTTCTTTTTATCCTGTGAATGGGCCATATTTTCTTCTTCCTTTGCATTACTTGTAATTGTTTGTTGAAAAGTAGTCACTTTGAATATTATTATGTGGCACCTTTGGATATCATATTCACCTCCTCCTCTTTAAGTGTTTTTTGTTGCTGCTTCTTGTCGTTCGTGTAGTTTGTTTAGTGACTTTTCTGAACAGATTTTGTAAGTCTGTATTCTTTGTCATGTGTGGCCACTGAAGTCTGTGTTCTGTTATCTTGGAGGTTAGCTAGTGATTTGACTGAGATTCCAACGAAACCAACCAATGAAACAAACAAAAAAACTCTCTCAGTCTTTGCAGATTGACTCTCTTTTGGGGCACTCCCTGAATGCTTATCCAGACAACTTCAATGCCTTGGCTTTCATGTCCTACGTGCACAGAGCCTGAATTAACCAGAGGTGAAAGCTAAGGGTCTTCGTAGGTCTTTTCTGTGCATGCTTTCAGCCTTGGGTTTGCATGTGGCCTTTTAGATTCCCTAAAATATGCGGAAACTTTCTAAAGCCCTCATCCCCCTGGTATCTCCTTCTCCACCTTCTTTCTTACAAGGGTTTTTGGTTTGACTATTGCCTGCCCCAGCTGTTATCCCTTGCCCCAAGTGGCAGCAGCTAATACATTTGCCTTTAAATGACTTTGATAAATACCATCCAGGAAGTCACATCAGCCCTGGGAAAGCTCTAAGGCAGTCAAAACAAAGGGAAACATTTGAGCCAGTCTTTCAGTGATCCACCAGACAGGTCAAAACTACACAGCTACAGTTCTTTGAGAATAAGATTTGTATTGTTCCATCTGGTACTAGTAACCTGCATCAGGAATGCAGGTTGTTTTCTTCAAGGCCACCATGTGTCTGGGAAGTTGGGGAGGGAAATAGGGTGAGTTAGAACACCACAGAGCTCTCTTACCAAAATTCTGCAGCTTTTCCTTCTTTATTAAGTATTACCCTGGTGATTCTAAGTTTTTAATTAGATTCTTAATTCTTTAATTGCTTCTGACAGTGTTTGCCCGCTTATTCATTGCTTTTGTGGAAAGGTGGAGTTTCGGAGTTCCCTGTTCTACCTCTTTTGCTCTACTCTAATTTCCCAACTCATTTTATCATTGTATCAACTTTAACTTAACAATAATGTTGGTGATAATAAGAATCTTCATCTTTTGAACTTAATGAAAATGCCTTTGACTTTTACCAAGAAACATCACAGTTGTAATTTTTGAGCCATTTATTCTTTAATTATTTCAAGGGAGTATCTCTTTATTCCTGTTTAAATTTTTTTCCTATGATCTATGTATAAGAATTTCATGGTAATAGGCTTTCTAATTTTGAAGGATAAATGCCTCTTGGCCGTCATATATTTTTAGATAGAATATTATTAAACAATACTGAATTTGCTTTGTCTTCACTTTCTTCAAGAGTTTTTCATCTATATTCATAGTAAGATTGTTCACTAATTTCATAGTCAGATTTTGATTTCAGGATTTGGCTACTTTCTCAAAATGAATTAAGTCTTTCATCTTTTTCTTTTCTTAGAAACATGTCTTTAGAATTGGATAATTTTTGTTCTTTGAAAGTTTGAAATAACTTACTTCTAGAATTATCTCAGCTTGCAGCCATTTGAAGAGAGGGCAAACTTTTTTGAAGCTCTTTAAAAATTCATCCCTAGTTATTGTTCTATTCTGGTTGTCTACTTCTTGACTTAAAGGGGGATTACTTGCAGGAAGGCATCAGATTAGTTGGAGAAGAACAGAAGGTTAATTCAAGGTGTTATAATGTGGTGTTATCTTATGGGAGGCCTTATATGCCTTTTTAAGAGAATTCAGCCTTATCCCATTGTCAATAGGGGGCTGTTGAAAGTTTTTGAGAAAAGTGATCTTTATTAGCTGATGATCAGATCTCATCACGCTAGAGATAAGAATGGAATAAAGTAGTAGCCCAGATGTGATCTGATGAGGGTCTTCAGTATTGAGGCGGTAGAAATGAAAGAAGGAATGGACGCAGAAGTCAGTGTGTTTGAGGAATTGACATGACTTAATGGAATCCTACAAAAAATATTAGTAATGCTTTATTCTGTAGGATTTTAAGTTCAGAATCATATATATACTTAGAAATAATTAGTAATAGTCTTTAGCAATCAGAAATTATTAAAAATAAATGTAAGATTCTTATATTCATTAGAAACTACATAAGACATTTCTTATATGTGGGGTAAAAAAATATTTTGTTCCACGATAAAATATCCTAAGTCTTAGGATGCTTAGTGCTTTTGAAAGACATCTGTTACTTGCTGTACTCTTTTTTCCAAATTACCATTGTTTTCATACTATAACCTTCTTGAACATCTATTTTCCTCCCCCTGGATTTAACTTCTTTAGAGCAGGCAACCTACTAGCTTTCTTCCTGTTTTTCCTTAATTGTCTTTTTAATTTTAGCTGTAAAGACTGATTTGTTTTACATTATTAAGTGATCAAAGATGAGATTTTCAGAGTTGATATAGGTCAATGAAAATTTCGAAATTGAAGTCAGAAGTTAATGGAGATAGAATTCAACTCATAAAACTGATACAATAGCTTTTACCCTTGCAGATAGAGCTGCCTCCCATTTTTGGGGGTGTATCTTCAGTGTATCTTGGGTGCCTCATTTATTTTATTGACACACCTCTCTGATAAATGTAAGAAATATAATATAATTATTAAGCATATATATAATTAATATATAATATTATCAACAAGCATAAAGTATTTTATTATATATTTATATATTTATTTATACATATAATAATAAAGTATTTTATTATATATTTACATATTTATTTATAAATTGTCCATATCCTTTTTGCTATTAACATTATGACTAAACTTTCCTGGGAAGCAAAGAGAAATAATCACAAGTTGTTATTCAAATATAAAAGTAGTTGTATAAGTTTGCCCAAAAGAGAAAATTTATATTTTGCAGTACATGTTAAAATGAATTTTTTACTTTTTCTAGGACATACCGAGGGAGAGTATATTTTAAACAGCACTTTTATAAGCAAGCAACTCAAGATCTTTCTACTGCAATTCACTTAGATCCTAATAACTGGTTAGCATTGTATTACAGAGCCTGCTTATTTAGGAAGAGTAACCCTCTTAGAGCACTGCAGGATTATAGTGTTTCAGGTACTTCACCCTTAATGGCAAATACATGGGAATTTAATCTGAGGTTCAGCAGCTCACTTTCATGGAGTAGAATACTAATGTGGGATGACTAATGTAATATGTATATTGTTATACATTTATATATATATATATATACTTGTATATATTTATATAGCATATATATTTATTTATACTTAAAGCTACAATAATTTAGCTAAAAGTGTTTCTAATATTCCCTTTTAGTGTGTATGAGTGTGTGTGTGTTTACGTGTGTACAACTGTGACAGAGAGAACATCATATCAAAGAAATCTCTTTCTATATATGAAGTTCTTCGGCTATTTATGGAAATCCAGGCCATTTCTTTTTTTTTTTTTTTTTTTGCGGTACGCGGGCCCCTCACCGCTGTGGCCTCTCCCGTTGCGGAGCACAGGCTCCGGACGCGCAGGCCCAGCGGCCACGGCTCACAGGCCCAGCTGCTCCGCGGCACGTGGGATCCTCCCGGACCGGGGCACGAACCCACTCCCCCTGCATCGGCAGGCGGACCCCCAACCACTGCGCCACCAGGGAAGCCCCAGGCCTATTTCTTAGTCGTCTTGATAAAATGGTAGTGATTTTTCCTAGTGGGCTGTGTCCTACTCCATAGACCCAGCCCATGGATTAGTCAAATTCAGAGTTTTGTAACCCTTAGACTAAAAATGGGCTTTGAGAATCCTCAGTAAGAGGATGCAGCAGCTAAAAGTGGCCATTTCCTCTTTACCCTGTACCAGTGCATTCTTGGTATATGAATATGTCCACAATTCTGGGCATAGAATAAGTGCTCAGTAAACAGTGTCCAGCTGAATAAATTAGCCCATCCTGACTGGCAAATTCTAGCCAGAGTCCAACACTCCAAACATGGCTGTGTTCACCTGGGTGCAAAGTGCTAGAATCCCAACATCCTAGATGAGGCAGAATCTAGAGATTAAGGAGACCACTAGACTCTTAGGAAGAGAATACATAGCTCCTCAGGGGAGGCAATCTAAGATGATTGTTTCTCCTTTTTTTTCCTTTGGCAGTGCTTTGCATCTTGCGGGATTTCAGTTCCCTGACCAGGGATTGAACCCGGGCCATAACAGTGAAAGTGCCGAATCCTAACCGCTAGACCACCAGGGAACTCCAAAAGATGATTGTTTCTTGATATCTCTAAATCCATTTGCCTTCTGAGGTCACCCTTCCCATGAATATTCAAATAAAATAACTCAAAGCCCATCCTATGTGCTGAGAGGAGTCTAGTGCCCTCCCTTCTATTTCCAAGGATTCCTAGAAGAGAGAACTGAGGATTCCTGTTCAATTCTCTTGGAATCTTTGTACCTAATTTCTGCTGTCTGATTGAGTCTCCATTTTTGTTCACCCGTTCACTGCTCACGGCTACCATCTGTTACTAAATGTTTTAGGGTTCAGAGGATAAAGTTAGCACAGATAATTTAAATTTGAAGGTTAAACACCCTTATTTCTGTAAGTTTATCTTTTATTGGTCTCTGTCAGCCCTGTCCATCTGCCATCTGGCGAAACCCCTTTCTTCCTGGTCTTCCTAAGAGCTGCTTTCTCGTATTTCCCTCTTCTCCAAGTTTTGGGCTTTTCACCTGCTCTTTTCTAGGCTATCACAATAATACAGATCCTTGTTATTTAATTATTCAGAGCAGACCAGCTTTATTTTAGCCTCAATCTTTTCCTATAGGATAGCCTAAGGAGTTTTATCTTTCACAATCAAAAAGGACCCTCAATATATTTTTCTAAGCTAATAATAATATCTTACATTCATTAGGCATTTCACTACTTGCCAAGCACTATTCTAAATGCTATATATGGAGAGTCTCAATTACTCTTCAGAATAATGCTATGAGGTAGGTACTATTATCATCCCCATTTTACTGATGAGAAAACCGAAGCACAGAGAGGATAAGTAATTCTAATATTTTTGTTTCCTCAAGAAGAATGTTTCTCATATGGACACCAAGGGGGGGGAAAGCGGCGGGATGGTGGTGGTGATGGTGTGAAGAATTGGGCGACTGGGATTGACATGTATACACTGATGTGTATAAAACTGATGACTAATAAGAACCTGCTGTATAAAAAAATAAATTCAAAAATTAAAAAAAATAAATTAAAAAAAAAGAAAAAAAAAAAAAGAAGAGGGTGGCGCAGTGTTTGAGAGTCCGCCTGCCGATGCAGGGGACACGGGTTCGTGCCCCGGTCCGGGAAGATCCCACATGCCGCAGAGCGGCTGGGCTCGTGAGCCACAGCCGCTGAGCCTGCGCGTCCGGAGCCTGTGCTCCGCAACGGGAGAGGCCACAACAGTGAGAGGCCTGCGTAACGCAAAAAAAAAAAAAAAAAAGAAGAATGTTTCTATTTTTCTAAAGCAACCAACTAACCAACTGCAGCTATTTTTCTCCTTGCTAGACGGTCATACTGTGAACTGAGCAGTCAAATGGCCTTCAAGTGATTGCTTAATCTGTATGATCACTGCTTACACTAGGAATACGTCCCCAAATCTAGTATTGTGCATATTTGTGTCCCAGGCTGTGAACATTATGTACATTGTTTGCAGAACTTTCCCTTTTTAGCTTGAGAAGCTTGGGCGATGTGGATGAAATGTAAAAATCTCATCTACTTCACTGCATGTTTTTGAAAGTTGAGGGGGAATCAGTAAGTGAGGAGACACGAGATAACCTCTAGACTGCTAGACTGGTCACTGATGAGAGCCACATGCCTGGAGTCCTGAGAGGAGGTTATTTTTGCCCCATGCTTCTGTTCTTTGGGATACGCATAGTCAAGTTGCCTGCGTTAACTCCAAGGTCTGCTTGCAATTGGAGTAGGCTCTTTGAGCTGTCCCTCCTGGTTTATGTGTATAAGCCTGACCTCTTCTGTCTGCCCCAGTCTGGGTTTGTACCAGGACCTGTTCTTGGGCCAGTAATGATGCCTTCCTACCTTCCAAATAATAACAAGCCATCAAGGGCAATGGCACCTTTCTGACTGCAATCCACTGCAGGGGATCAGAGGTTAGATTCTAGGCCCATCTTTGCCATTGATTTGCATGGTCACTGTACCTGGCCCCTTTGGACCTTAATCTCTTCATCTGTAAAGTGAGTGGACTATCATAGATTAATACCAGGATTTCTTCCAGCTCTAATGAGTTTGTGAACCATAACAGTCACATTGTTCCTTATAAACAAATACACGTTTTTATGTGAGTACTGTGTTTTACTCACCAAATAAGTACACTCATGACAGATATGTTTTATTTTATGTAATGTTAAAAAAAATAAGAATAAGCAGTAGGAAGGGGCATAGGCTAAAATGTAACTCGGATATGTTTGTTCAGAACCTGAATACAATATATCCCTTTATTCTTAAGCTCTCATAAATGACGGCTGTGAGAATCTTAGCTGCTTCCTGCATCGTGGCGCACTCTACACGGATCTAAAGCTTTGGTTGCTGGCAGTTTGTGACTTTGAAGCTGTTATTTCTCTAGAAAGGTATGTTTTCCCTTTGATTCTTATTGATTTCACTTTTATATAAAATCAGGAAAACACCAAGGTGGAAGAAAAAGCTTTCTCCCCTCATCATTAATAACCTTGTAAAAATGAGACAATTATGAAGCCATCCTAGAATTAGAATACTACCTCTGAAAATAAGCTTACTTCTAAAATAAGAACTGTTCTCGATATCTGTTTGCCTCAGATGCTTCTGCAAACTTTAGAGATTGAATGGGTTTGAGAGGAGTTTAAATCCAAGGATAGCAAAATCAACCAGTAATTAAGAGCAGTTTGGGCATGCCCAGGTTAAAACTTTTTGAAGTTAAGTTCATGGAAAATTGTCATCAAGTTTTAAAATAATGGCAAAATACTTGCTTGCTATATTGTTGCTAGGCAGGATATACGACTCAGTGGGAAGAAATCCTCTATTTAGGACTTCTGACTACATTTTGTTTAGTAAAGCAAAATAAAAAAAGCAAATACCATTAGAACATAGGTTCAGGAAGGAACAGACTGAAAGTTACATACACTAGTCAGAAAGCCAGGCTGTAAAAAGTAGAAGTTAATTAAATAATTCCTCTTTTTTCCAAAGAAGTATTCTTTAAAATGGAAGGTGTCAGAAAGAGTAACAAATCATGCCCATTCTGTGCCAACCGGCAGACTGCTTACTTAGCTTATTTAAGGTAAACTTTGAACTTGACTTGGGAAAAGTCATGGCCCATGGAACATTGTGGCTCCACAATGGCCTCAGTGGTTTTCTTTGGGATATTTTTGAGTCAGGAAGAGAAAGAAATGAGTTTCAGTTGCAGAAAGCCAGAAAGTGGGCAGTCGGCAAAAGGGTCAGGGCTTCTGTGCAGTTGGGATACAGAATGTGTAGTTTCCTCATTTTGAAATAGAGGCATGGAACAAATAATTTCTAAGGTTATTTCTACATTGAAAATTGTTTGATTCTAAGAGAGAAAAACAACTTTTATTTGATATAGAAAAGCAACTGGGTTAATACCTCTGTGGAGAGGATTTTTAACCCTAAGCCTCGAGAATCTTGCTCTTTCTCACTGTTCCTCACCCTTTCTCTTGGCGAATATAACATAGCTTGAGGCAAAAACTTTTGAGTTGAGGAAAACTAAGCTTGTTATCCAAGATAAGTCAAGAATAAGTCAGGGAAGAGTGAAGTATTGCTAAGAGTCTAGGAGACTTCAGGAAATCAGTTCCTAGGACAGGCTCTACAAATGTTTATTCCTAACTAAGGATTTCATAAAGGTGTTTATAATTTTTAATAGAAAGTATTTAACTAATTTATTTTGCTTTAGGAAAACTGTCCTGTCCAAGAGAAAGAACCCTTGTATAAATTGATGTATGTATTTCATTAGGTTCATTTATAATTGGAGAATATCTGGAATAATTAAAATGTCTAAGAATATTTTGCTTTCTCATTTTTTTTAGAACCGTTATTTTGCCTTATATAAATATTGGCCTCATATATCTACTACATCTGGATAACTACATTGAAGCCACTCGGTATTTTTCTGAGGCTATTAGACTTGACCCTATGTATATTCAAAGCTATATTTGTCGAGCAGAAGCCTATCATAAGGTATTTAAGGTTTGAGAACTTTGATTTTTTAAAAATGTTTCAATTTTTTGAATATTTGTTCAATGTAATTTCAAATATATCAACGTATTCTTTTTCAGCTAATTACAGAGCCTAACGCATTTATAAGCAATACATATTAGGTAGATATATTGATAGTTAACTAAAATTACCCACTTAAAAATCCTCTCCTGATTAGGTGTGAATTTTTGTCTTTTTTTTTAAAATAATGCCTGTTTTTTTTCTTATTACAAAAGCAATGTATATTTACCACATGTAATATATGTATGCAAATAAGAATACATTAAAAAACATCCATTATTTCATTCTCCAGAGATAACTACTGTTAACATTTTAGAGTCCATCAGTTTTGTGTGTGTGTGTATGAGGAGTGAGTGAATGGGTGAGTTCATAGAATGAGATCTGTGCATAGAATGGGGTCCAAATCATTCACACTTTCTTTTAAATTTTTTTTAAAATTTACAAGTTATTTAAATTAAAAAAATAATATATCCTTAGTGTAAAATTCAAACAATATAGTAAATAATAAGAGCTCTCTCTGACTCCAACCAACTTGGACTTCCCAGAGATAAAGACTGTTAGCTGTTGTGTCTGCCTTTCAAAACAGGTATTCCCTTCTACTGCTCCATCATTAACTGTCCTGTCCAAGACACTGATTTCTCACCAGGGTTATTGCAGTAGCCTCCTGGTCTTTTTGCTTCTGTTCTTTATTCCTTTTTGATGGGTTTTCAAAACAGCAGCATAGTGATCCTGTTAAAACATAAATCAGATTATTTCACTTCTTTGCCTGGAACCCTTCAATAGCTTCCCTTTGTGCTCAGAATAAAAGCCAAATCTTGCAAAAGCCAAAGGCCTACAAGAGCTCATGTGAACTGGCTCCTTGTTACCTTTCTGCCCTCATCTCCTACAAGTCCTCTCCTCACATTGGTTTCAGTCAGGATAGCCTGTTATGCTGTGGAAAACAACAACAAATAAAAGTTCAAAATCACCATCTTAAAGTAACAAAGGTTCATTTCTTGCTCACACTGCATGTCCATTGGGAGTTTGCTAGGGGCTCTGTTCTCATTGTCTTCATCTCAGGATGCAGTGTGACTAAGTCCTTACCTTCCTGATGATGGAAGCAGAAGACCCTGGGGCCATTTTGGTATTATCCCCAGGGCAGGTTTGCTTTTGATCCCTGTTGGGAAGGGGTGGGGAGTGTGTGTGGCCTTTTTGCTTCACTCCCTGTTGATGGAGCTGAGGCCTTATGGGGAAGTTGGAATTTCCTCCGAGCATATTTAGAAACCAAAGCACCAGCATAATATCAAGGTGTAAGGACATATATTCAAAGACTCATTGTTCTGAGGAGACAAAAACCTCTTCACAGTAATGGTTGAATAAATTATGTTGTATTCACACTATAGAGTATTATATAGTCAATAAAAAGAATAGTTAGAATTATGCCAGGTGATTTGGAGGGATTTCCAAGAGATATTCTAGAACAAGATTTAGAAGACTTTAAAGTGTATACAGTATGATCCCATGTAGATAAAACAATGACAAACCAAACCCTGTGTATGTATGTAGAAGAATACATATGCCTATGGTGTGGGTTTAGGCTCCAGGATAAATCCAATCTAATGCTACCTGGAGAAGTCCAGCCCCAGGAAAACTTGCAAAGACCAGAGAGTGAGCCTCCATCATTCCCAGTCAGGGTTTCCTCAATGCATAGCTATGTATGATTGGAACCAGGTGGAGCAATGCAGGCATATGACAAGGTGGTTTACTAATTACACCAACCTGATCAGGGTTAGCTTGAGAAGCAGCAGGCCTGAAGTTCCACAGTAATTCTTAAATTTATTTAAAAACATCTCAGACTCCCTCCTTTTGAATTCCCTCTTTTGACTCCACCCACTATTTCCTCCAAACACTTTGTACCATTTTAACAGGTATTGTCTACTTCTATGCACAAATGTTTTGATCACCATGTCAGCATAGTAAGAGGAGTCGTTGGTTGTCCCAGGTTCATTTTGCTGGGATGTGTTTAGTTCCCCCTTTTGTAATTTCCCCAATGTTTGTAAAAATTTGTATAAATTCAGATTATGCTCTGTAACCAGTATTAAGGAAAGAATCGTTGTTTACTTTTCACTGTATATTGATTTTAAACAGATATCTTTTTCATCATTGTTGTATTTTGTTTTATTCATTCATTTTACTCATTAAGTGCAAGCTTGTTTTTCCTCTCTTATTTTTAAGTGGAATTGACTTTTACTCTTTATTTTACATTCCTTTGCAAGCTAGTTTATTAACATGAGTAAAGTTTGGTGTAAAAGGTGTTATGGTTGAGGGAGAAAACTGAAAAGCTAAACAAAAAAGAAAAACAAGCTAGAATATATGATATAATCATATTTATTTAAAACTATATATTTGTGGATCTGCGTAATCATTCTTCAAATTTAAAGATAATTAAAAACAAAGACTTTGCTTCATAAATTTTTTTTTAACTTCTCTGTATCCCACTTGCTTTGAGGATTCTTAAGAAACACATGTATTAGGAGAGATTCCTGCAAAATTTCTGTATTGAAGGGTGGGAGGGAATAACTATCAGAAAGGAAGCAATCAGTATTATTATGAGCTAAGTTTCTATTTATCACTCAACAGTTGCACAAATTGAAAAAGGCAGTAAGAGAGTTATCTCGTGCTATCCACCTTCAGCCAGATGGAATCCAATTATATATAATAAGGTATGTGTATAGAAATAGAATTCTTCTTGGGATAACTTAGTATCTGAGCTAGCTGTTGGAATCCTTAGTTCTTTCTTGATCCTTCCAGCCTCCTTGTTTTACATTTAATCTCCCAGAAATGGCCATCTCCAAATCAGCAAGTCAGATATAGTTGTTTTTGTTAAACTTTAAGATAATTCATAATATAAGATAACAGATCTTTCCCTTTGTTCTGTCCTTGCATCAAAACACAACTGTC
Organism: Leucopleurus acutus; assembly: GCF_964270905.1. Lineage (NCBI taxonomy): Eukaryota > Metazoa > Chordata > Mammalia > Artiodactyla > Delphinidae > Leucopleurus > Leucopleurus acutus. The sequence continues at coordinate 60,617,794 of NC_139142.1, read as the reverse complement.
TGTGTTTAAGTTCTTTGAGGCCTCTCTAGATTACTGGTTAGATAGTTATCACAGATCTCATGAAAGTAAGGTAATATATTTTGATTGTGTACCCAGAGGTACCAAGTATAAACCTCAGATAATTCAGTGAAAAAAAAGATACATTGAATTGTATTTCAAATGCAGTAGAGCTTGCTATAAAAGGACCCATTGCAAATTACGAGTTATCACTACCAAAAATATATTATAATTACTAACATGGGAAATGGATTTACAGAAAATGGGAAAATGGACTGGAACAATGCTTTCTGATAAGGTCTTGCTTCATCTTTTAACTCTTGAACCACATTTTAACAATTTATGTAAAGACTTCTCCATTTGTATGCCCCTTAAACTGTGTTTAGCTTTTAAAATTTCTCAGCAACAGAGTATAACTTTTCAAATGCTGATAATTACAAAAAGATCTGACTATTTTTCTTTCAGCTTCACATTTACTAAATTGTTTTCTTCTCACATCTCCACGCTAATTGGCCTATTTAGACTTACATAAAATATTTATAATTTCAAATGTATTATAATAAGTATGAATAAATGTATTATAATTTAAAATTTTAAGTAACTGAGTATAAAAAACTTTATTTTAGAAAAATTATTTTTAACTGCTTAAAATTAAAAAGCTGTTATTTCTTCCAGAGGACAATATCTTCTTAGGATGAAGTGCTATGGTCTTGCAAAGTTCACTATTTACCAAGTAGCAGAAATGACCAAAGGTAAATATAATCAATGTAAAATTATAATATTGTCTTAATTTAAAAAGAAATACTTCTTTAAATTTTTTATACTATTTTCAGTAGCTGTGTATAGGTAGCATGAAGGGTTCACTTGAAAGTCAAAGTTAGATTTTGAAACTTAAACTTCAGTTTCACATGTATGTAACCAATTTGTAAAATACTTCATAGCTTAGTGAATTTTGTGAGGGAGATTATTATAGGAAATACCAGGCTTATGCTGTTATTTTTTGTTTGTTCATTTGTAGTTGGAATGTCTTATTGTTTGTTGACAGTAAGTAGATTTTAGTATCATATTGATTTATTAATTCATATTGTAAAAATAGATTATTGAATTGCTTGACTGTCTTAAAATAATTATATTCTAAGTCCTAGATACTTGGCAAAGTTATTGATAAATTTTCCTTTCCTTTTAGGTCTCATTGAGTTGAGTCCTATACAGCAAGCACTCATTTATTCATTTTGTGAGAAACATGACAAGGCCATTCAGGTCTTAGATGGGATCACTTTGAATAAGCCTGAGGTCACCATGTATGCTCTATTAGCAAAAGCTCAAATGAAGGCCAAGAGGAACAAGGTGAAAAGTCTTGAGTAATGTTTACTAAGCCTATTAATGTAATTTTTATATTGTGCTTGGAATTACTGCTTACATATATATATATATATATATATATATATATATATTTTTTTTTTTTTACAAAACTAAACCATACCATTTATTTATTGATTCTTCTGTTAATTAATATTTGGGTTGTTTTCTTTTGTTTTTTTTCCTCTTAAGAGTAAGGGTAATATTCTTTTTCATGTCTTCTGTTAACATTGTTGGTATGTAGAGAATGTAAATGTTTAACTTTCAAGAAAATGGCACATTGTTCCATAGGGTTGTACCAATTTATTCTCCCGCCTGTAGTGTATGAGTATTCCTGTTGATCTCCATCCTCTACAATAACTGGTGCTGTCTACTTTATTTTTATCAGTTTGGTGGATAAAAACTAATGTCTCATTATGGTCTTAATTAACATTTCTCAGTTTGAGCAAAGGTTGAGGTATCTTTTTATATGTTTATACTTCCTGTTCTATCAATTTGCTGTACACATTTTTGTTTGTCCTGTTCATACTGATTTTTGGCATTGAAAAAAATAAGTCCTGTGTATTAGTCCTTGGTTGGTTACATGTGTGTCATGTATCCTCTTGCAATTTGTGGCTGGTTTTAAAATTTTCTTCATGATGTCTTTTGATGAGCAGAGGGTCTTAATTTTAATGTAGTTGAATATATCTTTTTTTGTTTTATTGTCACAGCTTTAAAAAAAATTCTTGTTTAAAAATTCCCTCCCTACACCAAGGTCATAAAGATATTTTCCCATATTTTCTTCTAAAAGTTTAAAAATTCTGCTTTTTGCATTTAAGACCTCACTCTACCTTAAATTGATATTTTTGAATGTGATATAGTGATAAAACTTCAGTTTTCCCCATATGGATACTCAAATGTTCCAGTATCATTTATTGAAATGTTCTTCTAAACCAAAGATCTGAAGTGGTACATCTGTCCTATTATAACCTTTCATGTATGTGTGGATCTGATTTTGGGCTATTCTATTGGGCTATTCTATTCCTTTGGTCAATTTTTCTATCCCTGGCCTAATAGTACAATGTTTTAACTACTGTTGCTTTATTGTAATTCTTGACATCTGGTGGAACAAGTTGCCACACCATACATATTCTTCTCCAGGAAATTCCTGGTTATTCTTGGGCCTTTACTCTTCCAGCTGGTCAAGATTTTAAAACCCTGCTGGAATTTTGATTGAATTGTATTGAATCTGTAGATTATTTTAGGGAGAATTGACACCTTTATGATATCAAATTCCTTCTTTGGAATAATCTTAAATTTACTTTAACCTCCCTGAAACCTGAAGTCACTTTTGATTGGGTCCCTCTTCTACCCAATCAATAGTCATGCTCTCTTGGTTCTACTTTCTAAATGTCTCTCAAATCCACTTCCTTTCTCTATTTCTCTGGTCATTATCCTAGTCCAGAACATATTTGTATTTTGTTTGAATTATATAATAGTGTTGAACTCTTCCAAGCTTTTCTCCACACGGCTGCCACGGTACTGTGTTTGGAATGTACATTTGCCCTATGAGAGCATCCACTACTTTTTTAGAGTGAAGGAAAGAGAGGTGGGACATCAGCTAGAGGAGGAGGAGAAGATGTGTTCATTTTAATTTAAATGTGATGGAAGACTTTATGGACTCCAGGAGGCAATGAAGGGGCAGAGATCCAAAAGCAGAAGGCGGGACAGAAGGAGTTGGGGTCAAGGGCACAGCTTGAGGAGTTAGCTCTGAAAAGAAGAAAGGAAACCATTCAAAGACAGGAGAAAAAAAGATGGAAATGAAGAAGATGTAGAGACTTTGAATAGTAAAAATGAGGGAAATTGAGAAGGTGATGCATTTTTTTCTATTGCAAAGGCATGTGCTGAGTGAGGCTGGAAGGATGAATGTTGAGGTAAGCTTTAGACATGTGATGTAAACTAAGGGTGGGCACAAAGGACACAGCATATCCAAGTTAAACCTCATTGTTTCTTTTTTTTTTTTTTTTGCGATACGCGAGCCTCTCACTGTTGTGGCCTCTCCCGTTGCGGAGCACAGGCTCCGGACGCGCAGGCTCAGCGGCCATGGCTCACGGGCCCAGCCGCACCGCGGCATGTGGGATCTTCCCGGACCAGGGCACGAACCCGCGTCCCCTTCATCGGCAGGCGGACTCTCAACCACTGCGCCACCAGGGAAGCCCAACCTCATTGTTTCTTTAGCAATTTAATATAATTAAGAAAGTGGGCTAAAGAGTCACAAGTAACTGTATTTCTATATATTAGGTAAATACATTGAGTAGCTAGTTATGAAAACGCGTTTCTATTTGGAAAGTTGAATTTTTTTCATTAAGAGTTTCAACTATTTTGACAGAATAGTTTAAATGGGTAATTTTTGATGTTAGTTTATTTTCTGGTGTCAGTGGAACCCCCTTGAGAGCATAGCAGGACAAAATAAAAGTTGATTACAACAACCTCAGATATTATCAGTGGAGAACTTTTACTACCTAATAGCTGCCTGGCATTCCCTTCAGGAGAATTACTAGGAAATTGGTCATAAATTGGTCTATAAATTTTAGTCTGATTTAAGACTATGAGAAAATATCCTTTAGAATTTAGAAATTATAGTTCCAAAAGTCCACTTGTGTAACCCTGCTTACGTACCTGCCTGTAGGATAGGCACCTGGGTGGGTCAGATTTCCTGCCTGTCAGAAGTCCTCCCTCTTGGTGCACTGACAAGATCTGTGTCTTTACCAGGTCTGTGTGTCCTCTTGTGAAATGAGAGTAGGGCTGTGTGCTCAGGATTCCTTTTAACATCTAAGGCTGTTGTGTTAAATAAATATTAGAAAAAAACATTCCCTTCCCTCTCTTTTTTTTAAAAATCATTATAGGAAGCCATGAGAATGTTTAAAAAGGCGTTGGATATCTTTTCTCATTCTGATAAAGGACGAAATGCCGTAGCAGCTTCATCAGACTGTCTGTTTCACTTGGGTCTTTGTTACATGGAGGAAGGCAACTTACAACTGGTATTTTGTGTATTTAAGAGCATAGGTATTTTATGGTGTTAGAAATTGTTTCCTTGCATTCAGTTCCATTTCTGAAGGCTACCTAAACAGTGAGTGACTAGACCAAAGCTTCTTATAAAGCTTGGCTTACTATAGGCAGTCTGCACCCTGCAAAACCTACTACATTGTTTTATTTATTCAAACATTTTATTGATGCCTGTTTGTCAACACTATTCGGAAGACTAATGCATGTTTCCCACTAAACAAATTTAATTGTAAGAACTTATTATATCAAAATTTCATCACATTAGTATAAATTTACTTATTAAATTGTAAGTACTTTATATTGAGTGCTTCAGTGTAATGTAGAATAAATGGAAAATGTTTAGGACACTGTTTGATTTCTGTTATTGGCAGCTGAGCAATTCAAATCAGAATAAAACCAGATTCATTGAAAACCAGTTGATTCAATTATTATGTATTTATCCAGTATTTGGCTATTTCACAGAATTCTCCATTTCAAAATTTTCAATGATATGATAAATGTGTATTTTCCATTGGCTATTTTTGAATCTTCCACAACTACACACACACACACACACACACACACACACACCCAGTCCTTATATTCATAGGGGTGGACAGTGTCTGAAACTTTGCATCTTCATAACTTTAAAAAAGAGTTGCACTTGATTAGTTGTTCCATTTATTGTAAGAAATTACAATAAATATAAGATTAATTACAAATATTTTTCATGTTTTTAGCTTTGGACAAGCAGAGAAAACCTAGCTTTGCTTTACAATATTAGGAAAAATTTTGGAGTTCCATTGCTTTGAAATTTTGTAACCATATATCTGCTGGCCCACATGGAAAATAAATGTACTAATTGTGATTTCTTTGAAGAAACACAAGAGGAAGAATAATGATTAAAGTTACACCTCTGAAAGTGTTGTAACAACATGGATTATGCAGACATTAGTCTGGGAGTAAGGGAACCTGTAAATTATAATAATAAATCTAGCTTGTTCATAAATTTTTTTTGCTCCACAAGGTTCACTGGGAGAAACATATTTAAAATGACCAAAAACTAAAATGAAAACTTTTCAACAATAGTTATATACTGTAATGTATTAACATTTTAAATTAATACATTCTACTCACTACACGATTTGCTCTTCTAGGCTTTTGATTCTTTTACAAAAGCTGTGAAAGCAGATCCTGATTTTGCAGAAGGCTTTTATCAACGTGGGCTTTGTAAAGTAAAACTCCACAAGGACAGTTCAATCCTGGATTTTAATCGTGCAATTACCCTTGATCCAAAACATTACCAGGTATTTAAGTGAACAATTTCAGTGGTTTGGAAAGTGTGTTAAATTTGCTAAAACTATTAAATCTTTAAATGTTATTGCTATTAGTTAGCAACAGTTAGTTTTACTTACTTTTCAGCAGTTTTAATAATCCATATATCTGTATTTCCCCTTGAACTAAAAATATGATTTCCAACAGGGAAATTATATAGGTAAAAGTGCTTCGTGAATTGTGGTTATACAAATATTATAAATATTTTAATACCTATTAATAATTAATAGGTATTAAATAGGTGTGTACCTATTAATAATTATTTTATATACTATGTTATTAATTTTACTTCTTGTTTTGCTGTCACATTGATTCCTACCTCTTAAGAGACTAGAGACCACACAAAATCCAATAGGTGAAACTCCATTGGATCTTGATTTTAAAAGCATATGAAATTTGAATATGGATGAAATATTAGATGATTTTAGGGAAATACTATTAATTTTCTTAGATATACAGTGGTAGTGTGGTTATGTAGGAGAATGTCTTCTTCATGGGAGATGCATACTGGAAGACTTGGGGTGAAGTTTTATGATGTCTACAACTTATTTTCAAATAGTTCAGGAAAAAATAGATACAACAAAATTGAAAAATGTTAATAATTATTGAATCCAGGTGGTAGGCATATGGGTGTTTACTGTAGTATTCTTTCAATTATTCTGTATGTTTGAAATTTTCTTAATAAAAGAGAGTGACAAAAAGTCTATATTTTATACCATCTTTGGGTGGCATAAATTTGTTCCAGCTACCATGTATTTTGGTAGAACTGATGCTTTTACTAAAATATCTGTTCCTGCTTTCCTCCTCTCTTTCTCTGAAAAGGCATATTTAAGTCGAGTAGCCTACTATGGTTTGAAAGGCAGATACTCCAAAGCAATCTTGAGTTGTAATGAGGCCATCCAAATTTATCCTCAGAGTGTGCGTGCCTACCTCTACAGAGGAGTTCTGAAATACTACAACAAGGTAAGGCAGTTTCCTACCTTGTTCTCTGGTGGTATTTTAGAGTGGGTGGCTGCTCGGGTGCCAAGGAGGAACTCACTTCCTTTTTATCCTCTGTGAGAGAGAATTGCCATGGTATGAAGGCAGAACTACATAGAAGGTGTTACACTTTGACAGTACATCAAAAGGATTTCAATTAATAATTTTTCATAAAATGGTGATATTTCTTTTTGACATTTGCATTTTAAATAACACCGATTATGTATTTTTATTAGGAAAGTAATATTCATTGTAGAGAATTTGGAAAATACAGAGAGGAATAAAGGAGAAGATTAAAGTCACCTGTTTTCCCACCATCAAATGGTAATTCCTGAGAGCTTTTTTTTGTGGTACACGGGCCTCTCACCGCTGTGGCTTCTCCCGTTGCGGAGCACAGGCTCTGGACGCGCAGGCCCAGCGGCCGTGGCTCACGGGCCCAGCCGCTCCGCGGCATGTGGGTTCCCCCCAGACCGGGGCACGAACCCATGTCCCCAGCATCAGCTGGCGGACCCTCGACCACTGTGCCACCAGGGAAGCCCCCTGAGAGCATTTTGATGTATTTGAATTTTGTCTTCTTTTCTTAATAAAATATAATATATACTTTCCAAAATTGTGACTATGCTACTTACATAATCTGTTTTGTGCCCTGCTTCTTATATTTAATCTTTGAAGATACCATTTTTAATGACTGCATAATATTCCACCATAGTGTACTTTTAACCACTTTATTGTTGGACATTTGGATTGTTTGAAATTTTTTATTATTTTACTATTTTAAATAATACAGTTATACACACAGAACAAAATAATTACCTGAGTTTATGGTTCCTAAATGGAAATTACTGGGTGTAGCAACACTATCGATATCTGATGCTTCAAGGAATACTTATTTTCTCCCTGTGTTTCTTTTTTGAACTTTCTCTGTAGCCATTTCATATGAAATATTTTGCAAATAATACCTTAAAGCAAAGGTAAGACCTTGCATTGCCTGTTAATTCCATGAAAATTACTATCTATATAAATGGATGATCTAAGGTATCAGAGAAGCATCAAAGAGAAGCAAAAGAGAACATGGATAGAGAACATGACGATTATGTGATATGACGGTGAGAGTGACAGAAGCAAGCAAGCTCTGGTGAATGTTTGCTGGATGAATAAGGCTTGCTTCTCTTTTATCCATAAGAAATTTAATTTTTTCCTTGCTATATAGCAACAATGGAAATAAGATAATCATTTAAGTTGTTTATATATTGAATTTTATTTGCAGGTGAGAGAAACTATAGCAGTTCCTACCAAGGGGCTTAATTAATTCTGTGAAAGATTAGCTTGATTGTCTTAATTTCATGGATGATACACAGAATGGTTAAATGAGTATTCTCAAAACTCTGATAGAATCAAGAATTTATTGTACAACTAAATTTCAGTCCATTATGATTAACCCTTCTCACTTAATTATTTTTTCTTTACAGACTTACAAACTAGCGATTACAGATTTAACTACAGCTATCAACATGGATAAAAACAGTTATATAGCATTTTATAACAGAGCATTATGTTACACCAAGATAAATGAACTTCAAATGGTAAGGTGACCATCTTAGTAAACAACACTTTAAAGCATTGGTAAAGTATTTTCTTATTATTTTTGTTACAATTTTGGAAAAACAATTCTGTGGAAATACACATAAAACTTGAGAAACCAAAGAACCATTTCAAAGAATATTTATTTTCTTTTTTAGTGCTTACCAAATTTTCTTATACAACCTCTGCAATGTCAACTTAATTTTACAATGCTTTTATATAAGCATTTAAAGGCCATGTAAATTTAAATGTATTACATAATTTTCATTTGAGAAAATGTTTCTACTGATAAATGTGTGCAGAATTTTTAAGCAGTGATCACTAGCAATATTGTTTGCTTCAAAATCTCAACATTAACTACAATAGTTTGTGGAGGTATGTTTTTTACAGTGGTCAGACCACAGATGCAGCAGGGAATTTTGAGTGATGGTTTCCAGCTCAGGGACCAGTGACCAGGATTATCTGTGCGTTTTGAAGGCCTAACTGATGGCTGCAGCAAACCTTTTTCTCTATTTGTCCTGATGCAGATGCTACCAGTGTAAGCCCTCTTTTACATTTTTTAATCTTACCCCTTCTCCACTCTCTCCTTGTTGGTTTGGTTCTTTTTCAGTCAGGATCCCTCACTGGGGAGCAGGTCAGTAGTTTCTTAGTGTTTTGTCCAATCTCTTGCTTCCTTTTCTGCTGTCCACTTGTTTCCCTCTCCTTGTTTCTATCCACTTCCATAGTCAATGAAGCATTCTTTAAAAGATTGCATCATGTACCTGCTGCTGTGTGTGGGCACACTCCCACAATCTCCTGGAAACTTGGAAAGTTAAATCTGTTTAAAACATTTAGAAATTTAGTAATTTATTTGCTATGGAAGGAAGAAGTTGAGAAACATTGTTTCTAAGAGGATGTAGAATTCCTGGTAACCGGATTAGATTTCCTCCAGAAATGTTGACAAATGAATAACTAATTTTTAACACAGGCTGTTGTAAACCATTCTAGGAGCTAATTAAAGGATCATTTATCAGAGTAACCTGCACAGCAGGTATCTTTGACAGCTCCCTCCCCACCCCGACTCCTGCCTCTTCTGGGTAACCCTGAACTGCAAACAGTGGTCTGGGTGGGGGCAGGGAACTACTATCTTTATCTCTTATGTGTAACAGAGCTAGTGCTCCATGAATAAAGAAAACGAAAAACTATGTACGTAAATAGAAACCTAACTAGAATAAAAACATATTCGTTATTTTAGAGCTGCCAGGTACCCAATGCTTTTCATCCAATGGGCTCCTTTTACAGATGAGGTTAGAAACACATCCAAGTCACACAGGGAAGAGGGACCTGTATCGGTGTTTGCAGGTTTGTTTGCTTCTGGTTAACAGTCTTTAGGTGGCTTTGTGAAACCATCTGACCTCCAGCATGTGGACCAGATGTCATTTTACAGTGTCACCTCCTCCCTTTTGTCTACCTCCACCTGTTTCTCAGCATTCCTGCCATAACAAGACTGAGGAAACCCAAGTACTTTGTGCAGAAAATGCACTCCCAAGATACGATTTCATAAAAACCAGAAAAGGTGAATTCCGGTTCCTATCACCTTATATTAATAAAAACAGTAACAGTTACCACTCATTTAGGGCTTATTGTGTGACAGGCACTGGGCTAAATGCTTTACCAACATATAATCTAAATATTTTAAAGTGGACTTCTACAACAATATGATGAGTTATTAATACCCTGTTTTTGTGGATGAGGAAACTGAGGCTTAGTGTTAAGTAACTTTCCCAAGGCTGGAAGGTTAGTAATAATAGCAGAGGCAAAACCCAAAGCCTGCTCGTTGTGACCTTCACGAAATCTCATTTCCCAGATTTTTTTTCCTCTTGTGTCAGATATTCAGCTGCTTAGTGGATTTCTAAGGCATCTTGATATATATACAGGTTTTAATTCTGTGATTCTGTGAAAGGAAAATGGCAAACATTCTAGTTCTGTTTTGTTTTACAAGTGTTACAAATGATTTTTACAGCCTTGTCAATGTTTATTTATAGTTATGCCACAATATACATATAGGATATTTAATTGTACAATTCTTTTAGGTGCTTGAGTACTCAATCATGGAATAGTAGAGGAGAACCACTAAGCAAATAGTAAAATACTATTTTATTTGCATTTTCAGTTAGCATGTGCTACAGGCATGTATGGTATGATTTGGACCTTTTCCGATGAAACCATATGGCTCTTTTGGACAAAATGTTCAGAAGGAAAATGAATTAAGAGATTCAGCTCCAGCCCAAATTTGGGATGCTCCTAGTACCTGGTACAGAGTAGATGACCAGTAAAAACTTGGCTGTTCACTGAATGAAAAAAAAAAAAAAGATAAAAAATGGAGAGAGGTCCTCTGAGTTGATTCTCAGCTTAGGCTAATATCTTAAAAAAACCGAGAATATTGAAGTAATATTCCAACAAGTCCTTATTTGTTAGTTTTATTAAGATCTGTTTTCATTGCTTTATGATTTATTCATTCAACAAAAATTTATCAGATGCCTAGTATGTGCAGGCATGGTGCTAGTTACTGGCTTTACAATGGTGAACAAAATGGATAATCTGTGCCTCCATAAAACTTAGGTTTCAGTGAAGAAAACAGTAAATCACTACAAAGAAATTAAATTTCAAAAGGTAACAAGTGCTCTGCTTTAATGTCAACAGTCATTTGGCGAAACTATTAAGATGGGGAAGGGTGTTGCATCCCCGCTTCAATCCATACACAATAAAAGTAGTTCACAGATGATTCACAGATAACATGTGAAGCGCAAGCGCAGTGCACACCGCTTATTAGGAGGGAGCAACATCCACAGTATTTAATTAAGGGAAACCTTTAAATCTAACAAATGATTATTTTGGGCCATAAATTTTGTCACATTAAAGAACTAATTATGAGGTACTAGTTTGTCCATGGTCAATGCAGTAATGCTCTAAAGAGTTGACTTTAGGTTGTAAGTGATTATTTCATTTTTAGGCATTAACAGATTATGGAATTGTGCTTCTCCTTGATGCTGGAGAAACCGTGATGTTAAACGCCTTTATTAATCGTGGACTCATCTACACAGAACTAGAGAAGTTCAGTTTTGCATTAGAGGTAAACCTTTCTGTTTACTTGTAAAAATGAACCCACTTGATTTTGCATGTTCACTTCTGAAAACCAGTGAAAAAGTTTTTCTTGATAACAAATGGCAATATTAATGAGCAATAATTCAACTTTAGCAAGAATTGTGTTGAAATACTTTGAATGAGTAATAGAATCTTTGCAAAAAAAGTGTTTTTTTACTTTGTTTTTAATACAGATAAATAGCCAATATGTAAAAAAAAAAAATTCCGAATTGATGAAATATCAAGACTATCATCTCCCCTAAGGGAGTGTCTTAGCTACAGACAAACAATAAAATGATTTATGTATCATTTACTTTGCTGCTTAGTGCTCTTTCTCATTCACAATTTTCCTTGTATTGATATTATTTTTCAACTTCTGGAGTCATCTTTTGAGATTCTGTCCCACAAAATTACTTATTATTAAGGAAGTGTCCAAGAAACTGTATTCTAGGCAATTTACACTATGGTGAAATGTAATTTCAAGAGTTGAACTCCCTTAGGTTTTGGTTTTGAGATATACCATTCAGAATTCCCTCAGGTAGGGGAAGCTTTGTTTGGTGTACGCAAAAATCTGTGGAACTCTGGGCAAGAGTGTTGGGTGGAGAAAGTGAGGAAAATGGGGGTTGGAAGCAAAAGACCTCAGCTGTTGGAGAATTAAATGCAGGGCCTGTGTTATCCACCTAGTAAGTATTTACTTAGTACTTAAGAACAACATTAACTCTAGTTATCGCACACTTACTACCTGCCAGATTCTCAATAATGCTGCACAATTTATGATTGTAACTTATGGAAGAGGAAGCTGATATTCAAAAGAGGTTAAATCAAGTCTTAGTCAGCCAGGAAGTACTGGGGCAAGATTTGAACTCAGGTCTCACTTGATTCCAAATCCTGTGTTCCTTCAGACAAGGCATGGTACTGACATTGGCATTGAAGATACGGAGACGAATATCAGTAAGACAGATTTCCAGTCCTTGAGGAACTCATAGTCTGGTGGGAATCATTCTTGATCCCTCTCTTTCCTCACATCCCACATCTAAATCATGAGCAAGTGTGGTCAGCTCTGCTATCAAAACATATTTTAAATTCAGTCATTTCTCATTTTTTGCCACTGCTCTCCTCCTCCCTCCAGCCTCCACCTTCTCTCCCCTGGATTACTGCAGTAGCTTCCCAACTGGCCTCTCTGCTTCTGCTCTTTTCCCTCTACATGCTGTTCTCCACACAGCAGCCAAAGAGGCCTCCTCAAAACATAAAGCAGAGCAAGTTATTCATCTGCTCAGAGCCCTCCAGTGACTCCACATCACACTTAGAATAAAATCTGAACTCTTGACTATGGCCAGCCAAGACCCTAGTGACCTAACTGCTGCTCACTGATCTGACTTTGTTGTCAGGGTTCTTCTTTTCTCCAGTCAGGTTACTCCACTCTGGCCTTCTGCTATTCCTTGGAAATGCCAGGCTCCCTTCCTGACTCAGGGTCCTCACACAAGCTGTTCCCTATGTGTAGAATATTCCTCCTATTGGTTCACACCCTCCTTTCATTTCAGGTTTCTTCTCAAATGTGACCTCCTCAGTCAAAAAGAGTATTTTAATTAAAACGGAATGTTAAAAAATTAAAATAATCCCAAATAAGTCTGGAAAGAGAAAACAAAGGAACAGAAACAGAGGAGACCAGCAGAAAACAAATACTAAAATGGTAGACCTAGATTCAACCTTATCAGTAGTTACATTAAATGGAAATTGTCAAAACACACCAATTGAAATATTGAAAATGACAGATTAGAATGTTTTAAAAGTCCCCACAATATTGTGACTGCAAGAAACACACTTTAAATATAAGATATAGATAGGTAAAAGTAAAAAAGCTGGAAAAAAAATATGCCCTGCAAACACTACAGACCTGCCTTGGAATTACGGCAGGTTTGGTTCCAGACCACAGCAATAAAGTGAATATAGCAATAAGTGACATTTTTGTTTCATATAAAAGTGCATATAAAAGTTATGTTTATACTGTAGTCTATTAAGTGAGCAATAGCATTATATCTAAAAAATAGTACATGCCTTAATTAAAAAATACTTTATTGATTAAAAAATGTTAACCATCATCTGAGCCTTCAGTGAGCTGTAGTTTTTTTGCAGTAGTGACATCAAAGATTACTGATGATCACAGATTACCATAACAAATACAATAATAATGAAAATGTTTGAAATATTGTGAGAATTACCAGAATGTGATACAGAGACACGAAGTGAGCAAATGCTTTTGGAGAAAATGGAGCCAATAGACTTGCTTGAGGCAGGATTGCCACAAACCTCCAATTTGTACAAAGTGCAGTATCTGCGAAGTGCAATAAAACAAGATATGCCTGTAATTAAAAGCAAAAAAAATGTTTCTCCCCTCTGTACATTTAAAAAATTAATTTGAAAAATTTAAAAAAAGAGGCTGGCTGAGGTAGACCAATGAAGTAATATATGACTGAATAATAAGAGGGCTAAATGCAGAACCAAGAGAGAGCAGAGTCTTAAAACCTAACCAGGGAAACATTTTTAGTGGGAATGATTGATTAACAGAAAGGTCAAGTAGGATGAGCACTGAACACATGTTAGTTAATTGATAGTTGTGTGATCTTCATAAGAACACGGGAAGTAGAGTGCGGCATTTAAACTGGAATTGTTTAGGAAGTTAATGGTTAAGCTTGTTGGATTGAGAACATTTGTTTATTTCTTTGTCCTCTTGAAAACCAGGAAGACAGTAAAGGAATAAAAAGGACATAATCCCACAAGGTTAAAGATAGTGGAGAAGAGGTGCCCAGACACCCCAAACTACCATTCCCGATTTTAAAACTTAAATATGAGTGGGTAGCCAAAGATTCTACACTTGAGGGAAGTAAAATAAAGAGTAAAATAAACACATTGTCATAGGGATATGGAGATGGTGGAAGAAGGGGAGGTGTGTGGAGTGATGGTGTAAGGTAGCTAAGTTCTATCCTGTGTTGGAAGTTAAACATGATAAAATACTCATGTTATTTAGAAATTTAGAGGTCAATAGCAGAAGGAATAACAGCAAGATGTAAAAATGGTTGACTCTGGGGAGCGGGGCTCAGAGATAAGGAGAGGTGGCGCGGGGCATCCCTGTAAGCATTGTGAGTTTTCTAGTTTCATTGGACCCTCTACCCTACCCTGGATACATGAGTTACTTTGAGAAAAATAAAAATAAATTTTAAAATGCCTTTAGAGGCAGTTTTCAAATTACGAAATGAAATTGGACTTAACAACAAGAAGTTGATGGCGTTTGGGGACATGGAGATGGTGAGTGTTGACTCTGCTTTCAGAGATTGGTAGTGACAGGAACTAGAAAGACAAAGCCATGTGTAGCTTGCGGGCAGGCGGGTTTGAGGGAAGGCATACTAGGTCAGGGTGGTGAGAAAAGGATTAAAGTTACAAAGGACAGAAGAAGATGATGGAGCAAGTTTCCAGAGATGGGAAGGATGAGGTCAAGAGCGCATCCTCTGACACACAGGAAGACGGTGCAGGTGAAGAGTCTTACAAATAAACTCATCAGCAGAAGGAAGGCAGTGGAGGGACTTTGCTTTGTATGTGAGTGACTTTGTGTGGTTTGTTATTTATGATCCATATTAGAAATAAAACTAGTGCAGAAGAGGAAAATCATAAAAACTGCAGTTAGCTTTATTCTAAGTAATCCTAAGTCATCATTTGTGTCTGTTGCTGATAATGTCTAATTACCATGTAGCATCACAATGATTTTATATATAGAGTCAAGCTGACTTTTGTAAGTTTTATCTGATTATAAAACTAAACTTGGTATCCTCAGCCCTTTAAGTTTGTGGTCACTCCTCATAACTCCCAGAATTAATGGGAATGTTTGTAATAGATCTCAGTTACACTGTAAGTTTGCCCCCATTTCAGAAAAAGAAAAAATTCTCCTACGGGAGTTATCTGGTAGCATATTTGATTAGACAATACATTTCTTATTTTCTAACAGATAATTCCATTTAGTATCAAAATATGCTGGGAATCTAAGTGGGGAGTCCATATTCTCAGATGGGTCTGTGACTTCTCCTCCAGTAGGGTCCAGGAATGCTCAGTTTGACTGTACTGCTCTGTGCTGCTCTGTCTTCCACCCCCAGTATTAGCAGAAAACTTATTCTACCCCCCATAAAACAGCCATCTTCCTCTCTCTAGTACAGCCAAGGAAGGTTTGTGGAAGGATGAGGGGGAGGGGAAGGGGATGGAGGAGGGGAGGGAGGAAGGAGACTGTCATTATGGTTGGGTCCTCCCTTGTTGGGTAGAAACCAGAACTCTGACACTTGCCCTTTAAGATTGTAGAATGCCCACGTCCCAGCCTCCTGGAAATGAGAAAGGAGTCTGGAAGGGTTTCTTTTAGTCACTCCAGGGGACGATAGAGTACTCTCTACAATCTAGCTTGGTGAAGTGAGCTCACAACCAAAACTGCCCAAGAAGATTCTTGCTGAAGCAGTCCTCTGGGAAAAACCAGAGCCGTCTTTATTCCTTCCTAGGCTTTGAACTCTTACTTTTGGAAGGTTCCTTCCCATTTTATGGCAGACATTGAAATCAGTCTCACATAATTTATGTATATATGTACACACACAAATATACATATATATCTCATTGCAGTTGACATGATCTTTTAATATTTATTTCAGTTTAGTGATGTTTTTATTTTGCTTCAGGTTTCAGTTGTTTATGTAGGGCTTTGAAAAGCTAAAGAGCTTCACACACTGTGTCTCTGGTGCCACAGCGGCAGCGTCTCTGGCAGACTTAGCACTTTTAGTTCTCTTAACCTCTTCCCCAGTGCCATTCATGTCCACCCCAGCTGACTGCCCTGACTTCAAATCTTGTGGTTAGCGTTTCCATTGCTCCCTCTTGGGAGGCCTCTAGGATCTCGGGATAAAATGACACATTTTCCCCTAGAAGTGTGGGTTGCAAAGGTAGCAGCTGCTTTTGTTAATACACATAGAGGCTCAGTTATGCCCTTTCCCTGGGCCTGAGTGCCTGTTTGTCCTATAGTCATAAGGTTCTCTGCAGGTAAGTTTCTATCTCTGTCTGGATAGGGAAGTCTCTGGTGGTGTTCACTGGGAAAAAACAATAAAAAGAAAGTAAACCTGATACCTCCTTATAATACCAGGCAAAATCACAGGAAAAGTGGACAGTAGCGCAAGATTCTGAGTGAGTTTTTGGTTATGGGTTTCCTCTGCTCCATCTGTTCTCGCTCTATATGTGATACTAAAAGGAAGAAATAAGGGTTTTAAGAAGATGTATATTTTAATGCTTGTGTAAATTTTATTCATGGTAGAATCAATGTTAGAAGGAAGTTTAAGAAAGCACAAAATATAATGCTGTAAAATTAACAAAAATTTGTTAAACTGTTTCAGGATTTTAAACAAGCTGCACTGATAAGCAAGACTAATGTGAGCCTTTGTCAAGCTACTGCCATGTGCTATCACAGGTATGGGGTGCAATTTATGTTGAGGTGAGAGCAAGTGAGACCATCAGATTTATAATTATAATAGAAGAATAGAAGAAACAGAGGAGAATATTGTGGAAGTGGCAGAGTACAAAAATGGAGAGAGGCACAAAGAATCCCTGTATCAGCACTCTTCTACCTACTAATAAACTATTTTAGCCAAGTCAGCAAGTAAATACCTGCATCAGAGCATTGCCGGTATCCATCTGATTCAAGCCCATTTATTGGAAAGGACCTTGGTAATACACAGAATGAAATCATGCGTAACTTGAAATGTCTAAGAATAAAATAAAGTTATTAACTTTGTTCATAAAATGGAACTAACTTTTAAAAAGCCTGTTTCTTGGAAGAGAGGTTGATTTAGAAAAATATTATATTTCCAAGAAAATCTTACATTTAGAAAGCATTTCTAAATCTAAAAATGATTAAAATAATACCAGTAAGTATCTACAAGGTATAATAAAATCTACAAAAAATGTATTACTTAAAACATTATTACCTGTTTCTGGTATTATTGTAAAAATAAGTAAGTTATAGAGAGGAGAAAAGAACAGTTATATGAGGCTATAATACAGAAGAGATAATATTACTCTGAGATAATATTACTCTGAGATATTACTCTGAATATTACTCTGAATATTACTCTGAGATAATATTAGAGTATAGTAGATTGATTTTGCTAACTATAATACTTACATTTCTACACATACATTTGACATTTAAAAATTAATTTCTAACACTTTGCTTTTAAAAGCATAGAAATGCAGCACATGAGTATTTTAATGTGAAATAAAGTGTATTTGGTTAAGTAATAGTTCACAGCATTATTTTTCATGAGAGAAACAATAGCAGTTAATTGGATGAGGAAATTAGGATAGTAGACTAGGCTGTGTAAATATACAATTTAGACAATAAAACATAGTTTGAATTATTTAGGAAATTGAAATTCTTTTTTTCCCCTTTTATTACATAGCTAGTACAGGTACATTTCCCTATGAGAATTAGATTTTTAAAATTTTATGAACATAGTAGTATAATAACTGGAACTTGTGAAGGCGTTTTTGGTTAAAAGGCCTAAACTGGTCTCGGACCTTTAATTTTACACAGACAGCAAAACACAGTCACACCATTGTCTATTTTAATCCAGCAACCTTTGTACAATTTATCTTTTTAAGTAATTGTCATTCTTAAAAAGAAATGGAATAACGATGACTGATGTGTTTGTTTTGGTAGGCGAGTGCAGGCCAAAAATGTCTGAGGTCATTGAATTCTCTTAAAACTAAAAATAGACACCCAAATTTTTCTCAACCTCATTCCGATGTTTTGCAACTATTAGAGTCAGTAAATTTCTCTGTGTGTCAGTTCCTGATCTCTTTTATGAAATGTAATCACTGGGTATATATGGTGGAGCCTCCTTAAGCTGATACTGCTTTGCAATTCCAAACAACCACCTTTCATCATCCCGCTAGAATCTCTATTGTCCTTTAATAAAAGTAGAATTTAAATCAACAGTAAAACTCTGATAACTCATAGTCCCAATTCCATGTGTTTTAACAGTTTTACTGAATTTAACAATACGGAGTGTTTAGTGATTGGTTACATTTATTTCAGGAAAAATATTTTTGCTTTTCAAGGTGAGCGATAACCTATTACTACAGCAGCATGGATTGTAAATAATGAGATTCACTATTGGCGTCTTATGGTGGAGAAAGTAAAAATTCTCCCATTTGGAAAATTTTTAAAAAGTAATAAATCTTTAAATTTTAGGGCTTTGATCTTTGAACTCGTGGGGTTGCAGACTTTTGAAGTGTGCCTTTGTATATCTCTGGTTCTCACTCTTGTGGTTGCTAGGAGACAACATTCCTTAGGCTGAATATCCTACTTGTTGCCCAATTTGATCACTAAGGGTGTTAAGGTAGAGTTAATTTTTAGATCTCTTTGAGAAAGCTACCTTAAGATTAAAAAAAGAAATGTCACAGAGGGAGAGCCTGGTGGCTCAGAGTTACATATTCTGTCCATTTTTTACATCAGCACATTTATTTTACCATTCTTATATTTGTATAAAATATCTCTGAATCTTCGACTCTGCAAGCCACATTCTTTAGTTTTGGGAGGTATTTATGATTTATTTGTACAACTCAGTAGGGAACATCTGGTCACCTCTGTGATTAATTTGTAAAATGAGGTGGGCCTTGGTGTCCGTGGCCTAGCCTTCAAGCTGAGCACACGATTCTTAGTTAATAGACACCATAATGAGAGGCATGCACCTTCCGTCAGTGATCACGTTATTTTAGATTTATACAAACACTTTTTGTTTTAGAAAAACTAATTTAATATACTTTTATATTTGTGTAATTGATGTTTAGCAATTTATGTGCCAGTGAACCTGTATCCTGATATAAGAGACACTGCCACATTTTTTCATTGTCTTAACTACCATGTGATTATTTAACAGGAGCTCCAACCTGCAGGGCACTGTGTGATACACACATCTTCAGAAAAATGAAGTTGTTGTGTGTATGGAGTTTTTCTTTGTTTTCTAGGGGTGGAGGGGTTTGGGAGTCTCTGGCTTTGGCTCTCTCACCTCCTCCGGAATTGATTTTTAGTTATCATCAGCTTTGAAGAGCTTGCCAAGTAGCTTTCGGGATCCCTTTCCAGGTTTAAGGTTTAATGATTATTTACTTAGTCAGAACAGACTAGATGTTTGTTAAACATTAGTGCTGATAACTAGATATGTATAGAAAAATAGCTTCAATTCATTGCTTGTTCTTTTTCTTTTTAAATTGGTTAGACTATTCAAAGGGTGAGATTATGTTTTATAAACCATATATCGGCATATGTACTCACAAGGATTTTAAATCTCCCTCTGCATAAGAGGGGAGCAGTGTGTATGATACAATTTGGATGTAAATATACCAGAAGCATTTCAATGTTTTGTGGGAAAAATATGAGAGAGCTGGGGTTGCCCTGTAAACTTCAGTTTACATGGTCACCATAGGTATGCATCATAAGTAAGTAGTTCACTATCCATAGATAGAAATACTGAGCATAACAAAACCTGTCAACTAAATGCATTTTTATACAGGAATACTACTGTGTAATTATTCTTGATAAAAAATTTGTTATTTATGCTAGAATTTTTTCTGTACTACAGTGAGAAAGTGGCTACAAGCATTGTGACCTTATATTCAGTGAACTTTTACTTCTCAAATAGTGCTAGTTATGAGGAAGGAGGAGGATAGTTTCATTGTAAACTACTTGAGGGAAGGGAACCCATGTTTTCTTAGTGAGAATCCACAGAGTGAACTCAGAAGATACCAGTTGGCTTACGTATGTGAATGTTAACCTTCCCCTGTTTGTAACGTCAGAGGCCAGGCTTTCCTGGTGCTTCACTGTTGATTCTTGGGTGATCTTCTGACACTATACTTGGTGAATGCTTTTGGGTAGTGTTTGCCAAAACATGGAGCAAATATCATGAGTAACTCCATTATTTTTCATGGTGTGCACAAGCATTAAAAAAACATTGAATCACATTATGAGCAGCTGAATTGCTTTTCAGTTTCAAAGTGAATTCTTTCTCAAACCTTCTGAATACATCAAGGAGAAGGTGTCAGCTAAGAGTTAGTCTTTAACATCTTTCCCACACTTTGTAATAGATGGTACAGCTCTCAGGTTTAGTTTTCTGCAGACTACACTGTCCAACACCAATATTTATTTATTTTCATGGTTGCCTTCAGTTTATGGCATGAGATACTGATTTTGTATTTGTGGTATTGAAATTAAGTTATTTTAAAAAATAGATTCACTTAAGTAAAAGAGTAACTTGACTTAAAGAAAAATACTAAGTAAACGGTAGTGTAGGTGGAACATAGGGCAACTGTCACAAAGGAGGGGCTGAGGTTTGGGAAACAGTATTTTAAAAGATAATGCTGAGTAATATCTAAGAGATGGTAGTTTCTAGAACGGTTACCCTGTTTCCATGTATTTTACCAAGGAAAAGTTAGCAAAGTAATGATGCATCTCATAAAAATTTGAAAACTTTTTGAGAAGTAATGAAAAGAATGGAAGGAAGATAATAATCTTTATTGGGTGAGGGTCTCTGTGCTAAGGGTTTTTCACATGCTGTCATTTGATCCTTCTAACAGTTTTGAAAGATTACTATTAATTTGTATGTTTGGGCTTAGGTTTGAACTCCAAGGCTTTATTCTGACTACACTGTTGAGATATCAGCTCACTGGCTCTTGTGCACCAATTACAAGTATGTTAAAGGTGAAGAATGTGGGTAGAGATGACTGTGGGAAAGCATGGATTTTGGAGTCTGGCTCACCTGAGTTTGAGTCCCAGATATCTGCTCAGTGCAATCTTAGCATGCTATTTACTATGTTATTTACTATGTGCAAACTTTTCTGAGCCATGATATTCTTTTAATCTATAAAATATAAAAAATTATAACAAGCTTACAGAAATGTTGGAAGGATTAAGTAAAATCGCATATGTAAAGCACTTAGCACAGTACCTGGTAAGTAAGCAGTTATTCAGTGTTAGTGCCTTCATTCTATTAAAAAAAATTCTAGACTCTCCATATTAATTGAGATTAAAAATAATTATTAGATATGCACGTGAAGTGGAAAAGTGACTTTATATACCCATGGACATGGGAATATTCGATTCCTTCAACAGCCCTCTCCTCACCATAGGAGACTAATTAAGGAAGATAGAGAGACAGAGTTATCATTTAGGTACATATATTCACAAGTTAATAAATAAAATGCATTTTACTTCTTTTTCTCCCCTCCTCTCTTGGTGTCCAAGATGAAATGGGCTGCCTTTATAGAAGATCTGAAGTAAGAACTCCCATGTGATAAAAATTTAGCTCCTTTCATTATAAAGGACATATTAAATAAATAACAATGGATTTATTTTAATCTGATTTAAATAGTGTATTTTATAAATAATAGCATATGTCTTTCTATACTGGCCACTGATAACTGTTAAAAACAGGTTCAAGAAGGCCATTCAGATTTTTATAATTCTGAAAAAGAACTCTAGCATGTCATCCCAGCATATTCTGCTATAAAAATGTCTCTTACCTCCCCTCTTTCCTTTTACCAATATCTTTAAAGAATCCATCAGGCTTCCTTAGGTCATATGGACTTACACAATTAGTTCTTATGATAATAAAAAATAATAAAAATTAAGTTTTTTAAGGGTCAATGCATTTCTTTATGAAGAGGTTATATACAGGAAAGCAGTTAGATTATTCACCAGAAAGCATCAATATTTTAATTTGTTTTCAGAAATAAAGAGTTTGAAGAAGCTGTCAATTTCTTTACCTGGGCTGTGAAAATTGATCCCTACTTTCTGGATGCTTACATCGGACGGGGAAATTCTTACATGGAATATGGACATGATGAGGCCATCAGACAAGCACAGAAGGAGTTTCTGAAAGCACTGCATTTTAATCCAGTCTATACAAAAGCCAGAATTTGTTTAGGCTATAATTTGCAGGTAATACTGTATAACAACATTTTACCACGGAAGCACCTTTTGGGCAAGAAAAAGAATATATTTGGCCTGTTAGTGGTGATGGGGATACATGATATTTCTTTGGCTATGAACATTTTACCTTTCTTTTCTTATTCGTATTCAGAGCAGCGGTGAGAAGCAGGGGTTTGATGAGTTATAGGCAGCCTGCCTGGAGGGCATACCCAGGGACCTGGCGTGACAGTGAGATGAGGATCTTCTGAACCTGAGTTTCCTTAACGCCTGCACCCCTTTCTACCTCACCCCCTTATACCTACCACACTTATAGACAACTTTTAAACTTGCCTGATGAGTTTCACATATAAGAACCTGGCTAAAATTTGTTTCACTAGCTTATACCTGGGCTCCATAGGTTTTGGCCTATTAAATTAGTGAAAAGCTAAAGGGAATAAACAATGTATGATCTATGCGATGGATCAGACAACCACTGCATAGAGATTTCTGAATTCAGGTCATCTTCCAAATGGCAGTGAATTAGAACATACCGGAAGGCAAGAGACCAGGCATTTGTCCTTCCAGCAAGTTGGAAGGGTGTTGCTCTGTTGTGTTGTCACACAGGTCTCTGAGTGATTTCTGGGACACTCTGACCTGACCCATGCACTCACCGAGCTATGTGCACTAACAAAAGATGTAGTGGTATTCGTGGAATAAAGTGCTAGATGTGTTATATTTTCCATGAAAAGGAAAGGAATAATCTTTTTATCCCTTTTAATATTAAAAAATTTAAACAGTGGTCCAAAGTATGTTTAAATTATGGTAATTTGCATAAATTCCTATTAATAATCTGTCATTAAAGTTGAATTTTTTTCATTTAGAAGTAAGTGAATTTGGCTGACCTAAGATTAATAATATTGGAGGTGGTTGTGGGTTTGGTTATAGTGAGGTATGCCCAAGAACTGATTAATAAGGGAAGTAAGATTGCCTTCTGAGTGTTAAACATAAAATTAGCCATTATTTGATCACAGTAGAAATTTGCAAAGTCAATTTAGAGACAGGGTGACTCCCAAAACAGCTAGAACTTACTGTAATCAAAAGAAATGTGTTAACAGCATCATTCATTGCATTCAGCAAGGATTTACTGAGCACCTAGTATAGGACAGGAACTGATCTAGGCCTAGTGATACAGCAGTGCCCAAAATACACTGGTTCTTCTTGTAGAGTTTACTACCAACTGGAGAGATAAGCACCAAGCAGTCTTATTAATAAGTATTTAATTCTATTCAGGATAAGTGCAACCAAGAAAAAGGATGGGTTTTAGGACAACTTATAACCAGGGAACCTAGCTTCATTTTAGGGGTGAGGGAAGGCTTTTTGAGAAATTAACATTTAAACTGAGGTATGAAAGACTAGAATTAGGACTAGGAGTTAGGGCTTAGAACACAGTGTTCCAGAGAGAGGGAACAGCCCATTATAAAGTCTTGTGAGAAAGAGACAGAGGGCTCAAGGGGATGGAATGTTATGTATGGACAAGGGGAGAGTGGTATGGGATGAGACTGAATTGAGTAATGACTGGAGGTGAAGGTCTTTTTAACTGGTCCAGGTCAGTGAAAAATGTGAATGTCACTCACCAGAGCAGTGACATCAGATTTGTGTTTTGTGAAGATCTCACTGATATATATCAACCTGAAGGAGGATTGAAAAACACATTAGTGTGAGGAAGACTTGAATCAGGAAAGGAAGGACTGAAAAAGGAGAGTTAGAGAGGCCCATCAAATCCTGTTCGGGGGAAGAGTGACCATTTCTCGGACGAATATGAAACAGATTCCCCTACTATGTGCCTACCACTAGAGTTATGGAAGTGAGCAAAACAATTGTTGTCAGAACAGACAAGTTCAATTCCTTGTTCAATTCGATGTTGGTTTCCCCATAATTTACTGTGAGGGAGAAGCTTTACTGGTTAAAGAACAATGTCTAGTTAACTTATTAGTTCTATTTCGTGTTAGTTTTATGCAAGAGTCACTGGGCTTTGCTTGGTTTATGTAAGAGTCCGCTTCTGAGGCTCTGGCAAGTTGGGATTTTGAACCCACAGGAATAAAGGACAGTCCCTGGACTGTGCTGAATTTATCAACTCACTGCCTTCCTGTGATGAGGTATTTAGTTGCCAAATGGCCTTCTCTAGGAAATACTCTGACATCATTCTGTTAACAGTATCCTCTCCTAACCTTCTTTCTTTCTTTCCAGTTGGCGCTAAGGTTGGTATACACACCTGCTTGGTAGATTTGCATGCAGTTTTCATGGAATGTGTGATGCTGGTACAATTTATCAAATAGGTTTTACACCATCAGTTTATTCATTTACTTATTCAACACATATTTATTTTATTATGTATAGTATGTATAACTGGAGATTCAATGCCAAACAAATAGACAATTCCTGCCTGTGTGTGCAGAGCTCAGTGTAAAATTTGTAGTGATTGTCAGAAGCATTGGTGTTTCCCGTCGTGGTCAAGATTTTATGTTGTTCAGGACTGGTATAAGAGATGACTCTGACAATTAGATTTATTTCAGTTAATTAAAATTTCAGCATAAATGCTCAGAGGTAATCAGTCAACTGAATGCATTCACAGTACAGCCTACTTCCTTGTTTAAAATATCTTAGATTAAGCACAATATAAATATACCCTTACTAAAGGCTTTATTTGATTAAGTTAGATTCATAAACATTTGTCATGATATGGACAATTTCCTACTTGGTGTAAATGGAAAATTATTTTAGGCCCAAGGAAAATTCCAGAAAGCTTGGAACCACTTTACCATTGCCATAGAAGTTGATCCGAAGAGCTACCTAGCCTATGAAGGAAGAGCTGTCGTCTCTCTTCAGATGGGTGATAACTTTGCTGCAATTCAGGATATAAATGCTGCCATAAAGGTAAAAATCCACTCAGATTATATTATCATTAGCATTAAATTAACATCATCAGTGAGTAAGATCAAATAAGAAGTTCTCTGTTGCTTTCTAAAAGTGACTTGTAGAGAAAATAATGTTTGTATTTTTTCCCTAGGAGATTCCTAAAGAGTTACTATAGCTTACCAGTTTTATAACCTAATGCATTTAAAAAATTTAAAAACAAATCCCTAATAAATGTTGATTCCTCTTAGTAAATGCAAATTTATAGTTTCATGATACATCAGTATTATTGTGTAATATAAAATGAATGCAAAAAATAAAATAATGTTCTGGGTTTGAAGGAACTAAAGAAAGAATAGTGTAAATCCCCAGCTTCTTCTGTAGTGAAATGGCAAATAAAAAATGCAGTGACAGAAAATCTGCCTTTTTTCTTCTAGATTTTGGATTCTTTTTTTGTAAATTTAGGTAGATGTTGTAATCTTTAACAGAGCTAAACAGATGAGCTTTTTTCCCCTTACATCTATTCTTTGCAAAGGAACTGAGTAGAGCACTAAGATTATTTGTTTTATTGCAACCAAATAAACCAAGTGTTGACACTGAACCAACTTCATTCGGAGTTGTTTCTCAAAATATTTGCTCTAATGGGGTTTCACTTGCCCTGTAAAATTACTAGTTTCCCACAAAGAGATTTCATAACATCCATTTTTGCAGACATGAAATTGGAGATAAGTACTATTCCCAGATGCTAAATACTCATACTATTATATTGCAGATCAATACTAGAGCAGAATTCTTAACAAATCGTGGTGTGATTCATGAGTTTATGGGTCAACAACAGAATGCAATGAGAGACTATCAAGCAGCAATTTCTCTAAACCCCACATACTCGCTGGCTTACTTTAATGCAGGAAATATCTATTTTCACCACAGACAGTTTTCCCAGGTAATATGAGTTTTCCTTAACATTTTCTTTTTGACCGCAAATGCTTTCTCTGCTACATACAGTTTCAAAATGCAATCCTTATATGTCAGGCTAATTTATTCATTAGCTCTTTAAAAATTTTTTTCTCTTTCATAAAAATGTTTATAATTACTTATTAAATGTTTACACCTCTATGGATTTTTTCTCCTCATTATCATCAGCCACTCAGCACTTGTCCAGTAAACACTGTTTTGGACTTCTCTGAGTGCCGGCAGTCGTCGCCTTGCTATCCATTGTCACCAGCTTCCAGCCTGGAATCCTCTGCTCTTTGCCCCCACTTAGCCAAATGTCAGACTTCCTTCCAGACTCTCTTTCGTGATGTGATTATCTAACTCGTCTTAATTTCTACCTTTGCTGAGTTTCAGTCACATGAGCACTTGACTGGAGTAAGGAGATATGTCTGTTAGTTCTGGTTTTCATGGCAACTTAATCTTTTTGGACCTTAATTCATAACGGCTGAAATGAAAGTGTTGGGCTATTAGATGATATTTTTTATATTTTGAATTTATTTTATTTGAACTGTAATGCATTGCATGACTCAAACGCTATTTTTTGTTTTTTTAAATCTATATTCACTCTTTTGTTCATCTTCAATTTTATTTTGTTCTTTGTCTATCTTTTTGAGTCAGAAGCTTAATCCATTTATTGTCACCCTTTCATTTATATTGTGATAAATTGTTAAGGTTATGCTTTTTCCCCAAGTACTGTTTTCAGCAGTATCCCCTGTATTTTGCTCTTTAATGTTTTTATTTTTGTTTTCCCAAAACATTGCACTTGAAATTTTATTTCTCCTTTGACTAAAGAATAAATTAATAGGGCACTTAAAATGTTCAAGAGGAAGGGCTTTTATATTTTCTAATATTGGAGTATAATTAGCCTATATCCATACTTTTTTTTTTTAATTTGGTTTATCTTGGACAGAGAAAGGTTTATTCAAGTATCCTATAATTAGTGTGGCCCTAGATAGTGTTCTTTACATCTCTTGTAATTTCTGCTTTATGAAAATTGCTGCTATTTCATGTATAGATGTTCATATTACATATGCATTGCGAATTGTAGTCTTCAGCATTACAAATGCTCTTCTTTGTTTCTCTTTGGAATAAATTCTCCTTTATCTGATGTGAAGATCCTGACCTCTGATTTCATTTGGTTTGCTTTCGCCTGACAGTCCTTTGCCCTTCCTTTTATTTTCAGTGTTTAGAATCTTTTGTTTTAGCTGTGTCTCTTTTATACAGCGTAGAGCTGGATTTTGGTTTAGATGACAATTTGAAAATATTTATCTTTTAATAAGTAGGTTATATCCCATTGACATTTTGGCACGGTCAATATGTTTGGTCTTAGTTCTGTTATTTTATATCATATTTTCTGTTTACATGTATTTAAAATATTTTATTCTGTGGTCTGTTTTATTTTAAAATTTCAGAGTTTTTCTAATATTTAGGAAGGTTTACAGTTTGCTTTAGTGATGACCTTTATAAAAATACCCTTGTACCCTTACTTCCTTATTTCTTTAGTTCTCTTCTATGAAGAACAATAAAATGACCCTTTAATCTCTTCCTCCCTTATTTCTCCCTCTCATCTATTAGTCAATTTTAGTTAGTATTATGCTCTTTTGAAAAATGTTTATATTTATATCCTTAAATATGCTTGAGCTTGTTCTGTCAGCTTGTCATGTCAGCTTGCTTTCCACTCTCTCTGTATTCTTCCGTTTTGTTGTGTCTCGTCATTCCTACACTGCCAGAGGAGTTAATATTTGCATATACTATTTTGTTACCTTTATTTCACGTTTAGTCTTAGTTCTTCAGTTAAATATATTTAATTCTCATTACCAGGCTTTTTGCCAAAGTTTCCCTCCTAACCAATCATTTCTTGGTGGTCTGAAATTAGTCTTCTAGTAGAGTCCTGAGAAAGGGTTCATGAGAACAATATTCCTTGAATTGTTTCATGTTCACAGCTGTTAGCCTGCAGCCTTTATATCTTACGACAGCATGTCTGGGTTTAGAGTCCTTGACTCATTTTTTCTTTCCTTGAGTGTTTTGTAAGTGCTGTTTCACTATTTTTTTGGTGTTGCATATGTTGGTGTCAAAAGCCTGATGCAAACCTGATTTTCGTTATTGGTGACTTCTTTTTGTCAGGATAACCAAAGTTTTTATTTTATTTATTTTTTTTAAGTGAAAAGTTTTTTGTTTTGGTTTGGTTTTTTTTGCGGTACGTGGGCCTCTCATTGTTGTGCCCTCTCCCGTTGTGGAGCACAGGCTCCGGACGCGCAGGCTCAGCGGCCATGGCTCACGGGCCCAGCTGCTCCGTGGCATGTGGGATCTTCCTGGACTGGGGCACGAACACGTGTCCCCTGCATCGGCAGGCGGACTCTCAACCACTGCACCACCAGGGAAGCCCATAAGTGAAAAGTTTTTTTACTTAAAAGTATGTGTTAGAGTTAAGCTTTTGGGGTCAAAGTTGTCAAGTACAGAGTGTGCATTTTCAATATGTAGATTTCAGAAAATCTTTGTTGAATTCAGTGTAAATATTTTTCTCTATTTCATTGTTTTGATTTTCTTCATTGGGGATGAATACCAATGATTATAAATAGGACGTCTTTTGACTCCTATATGCCAATTATTTTTTTCAAATGTTTATCTTTTAACATCTGTTTCATTTTCTTTTGCATCCCCTAAATTTTTACTGTGTTTTCTATTATTCCCTTGTTGACCTTATGATCCAGGTTTCTTTAAAACTTTTTTTTTTAGTTCTGTCCCATTTCCGTGACATATCTTCCTGGCCAGGAAGATCCTTTTTCTAAGATCCTTTATTATTTATTTATTTATTTCTTAAATGCAGTTTCTTCCTTAACAATTTTTTTCTAGTTTCTTTTATAATGTTACATTATAATTTTTATCTACATTGTAGGAATACATTTTTTTCTGGGCAGTTTTTATGATCTTTCCAAAAATTAAGCTCTTACTTTTTTATCTTTGTTTTTTACAATGAAGGCATGCAAATTACTTTTCTGTTCCTTATATTTGAATGAGATAATTTTTTTTTTTCCTGGACTAATAGCAGATTTACTTGTGAGAGATACGGTGATAGGCCATGGTAACTTTCCGAGTTGAGCTACCACTGATGCTATTGCACAGGACTTTACAGTATGTCCTTTTTAGCCTAGCCTGGTTTGGGAAGGCTTCTACCACAAGCTCTGTGTTTCTCAGAACTTTCCACAGTCCTTGCTTCTAAGATAACATTCTCATTTTAAAAAGTTGTTTTTATTGCTTGCATTTTCTGAGATCTGTAACCTCTGTATTCTCCTCTAACACCTGATCCTGTCACCATACCCCTTAAAAATGATCTTTGGGGCACCTTTATCTACCAAGAGGCTAAAGTCCTTGTCTGTATTTTGCTGGAAAAGCTGAGCAGATATTTCCTGATTCCACTTAGTTCTTCATTCTTTCAATCTCCTTATATTTATAATGTACCTGCCATGTGCTAGGAATTAAGATCCTGAGGATACAGAGCTAAACAAGATAAGGAAGACTTCTTTTATGATGTACCTTACATTTTATTGGAGGAAGAAATAGAAAATAAACAATATTAGTAGTGATAAACATTTAATACCATCTTATTTAAGCATCAGTATATCAGTACTAGCATACGCGTGGGACTATATGAGATTACCTGGGTGGATAGTATAGATGGAGAGAAGGGGTTTAAGGAGCAAGCCCTGGGGCAATACCAGTGTTTGGAAGTGAAGTAGAGAGGAGACTCCAGAGTGTAGACCGAGTGGGGAGTATGCAGTCAGGATGTTGGGAAGGAAAGCAGGAGAGCATGATATCACCTCAAGAATAAAGTACTTTAAGAAGGGAAATGTGTCCTGTGTCAAATGCTGCTGAGAAGTCAAGGAAGGGCAGGATGGAGAAAATCATTGATGACTTTGGCAAGAACATTGTTGGAGTCGCAATGGCATCAGAGCCTTGAGCGGAAAGGGTTGTGGAGAAAATGTGAGGTGAATAATTAGAGACAGTTCAACGAGTTGGAGAAATTCTTCTGTGAAGAGAAGTAGTGAGATGGGGGTGGTGGCTAGAGTGGAGTAAGGTGTTCGTATTTTTAATATTTTAAAATATGAGGGATGCTAATTCATGCTCCTGTGTTAATGAAAGGATCTAGTAGAAAGGGAGAAATTGTTGGGGCAGGGGAGAGTGGCAGATAATTAGGATCAAAATCTTTGAGGATTTGATGGGGCTAAAGTTTGGAAGTTCCAGGGGTGGCCTTTGAAGGGAGCAGGACACACTATCCATTATGTTATGAGGGAAGGCAGAGAGTTGGGGCACAGCTGGCTGTAGCTAGGTAGATATTGATAGTAGGTATTTCTCTTAAATGATTACATTTTTTCCATGGAATATGAGTACCAGTTACCAGTTAAGAGTGAGGATGGACAGGTATAAAGGGGGAGAGTATGGCTAGGAGTTTTGAAGAGAAAATGTGAAATAATTATTTTAGAGAGCGGTAGGGTGAATGTTCGAGGGAAGTATAGTAGAACCACCAGACAACTTCAAGTTCTCATTTGAGTCTGTGGTTAAATTTAAAGTGAGATCTTGACTCCATACTGCTTTGTATATAATTATTTCTATACAGATTCAGTACAGCTTTCTGTCACCCCACAATTGTTTCTGTGTGTTAGTCTCTTATCTCCTCATTCCAGTTAAGCTCTTTAATGCCAGGAATCACACTGCTTTCTCTTCTCTCCATATTTCCTTACTCAGAAAGCCCATCTATACCCATGGCTTATACTACATGTCAGCCTCCACCTTTCTTCTGAGCTCCTAACCCATATTTATCGCCAGTTGCTAAAACTGGATGTTTTACAAGTGCATGAGAGCCAAAACTGAATTAATCTCTCTATCCTCTACGCCCCGTCCAACTCTTCTTCGTATAACCCTGTCTCAATTCAAGATGTCATTCCATGGAGTCACCTGAGTAAAAATATTAGCATCAATTGTAACTTTCTCTTCCTCAACTTCTTCATCTAATCAGTCATCTAATCCTGTCAAATTTCCTTCTTAGTTTTTTTCTCAGATATGCCCTTTCCGTTCTATTTCTACTGCCATTGCCTTAGTTTAGCTGTTTCCCAAGTTAGATCAGTTAGCTTGCTGACCCCTGTGATGAGGCTGGTTGACCTCAGTGGTGAACTAGCTGCTGGGACAGAGAATTATCAAAGGTATTATTATATAAGGCATGAATGAGATTGTCATAGCTCAGACCTCAGACAGCTGGGAGGCTAATGTTTTCCTAGGCTGACAGGCCAGGGTCAGTTGCCTTAAACTTCCTCAAGCTCAGACCACACTCTGGCTGGGTCTTGGCAATGTTTCTCTGCATTGTAGAGTTAGTTAACGAGCATTAGACAAACACAGTGCCCAGGGCAATTTTCTGTTGCTGTCAGTGTTTAAGGTCCACATGAGAGGGAGACCCTCACATTTAAACTTATTTGTCCTTAATCACTCTATGGACATCATGTATAAAACTATTTGGTTAGATCTAAAGTGTAGTTTGATCTTTGATTATTTTTTTTTTTTTAAGTATGGCTCTTGCTCCCCCAAGCTGGGGACACATCAGCTGGGCAAATATTTGATCTAAAATGTATTCCGCTCTCTGTCTTGATATACTGGATACTCGGGCTTTGCAGTATGTGCTCCCTTCAGAGACAAGCAGACTTTGAGAGTAGTTATTCAGCTATTTTGGTATGCTCTATGCTTCTTTGTGGAGCAAATTCTTCTATTTCCTGTCCATCCTCCCCCTCCCGCTTTGTTTCTGATGTATGGAAAGAAGATTTAGGGCCAGGAGGAAGGGTCCCTCAACAGACCAGATAATCTCTAAAGGGTTAAAACATGTATGTGTTCTGGCTTCTTTTATGGTTGGTTAGTGACTTAATGGTTTTAAACCACAATTGGATGAGCTACATGCATGTGTCATGAATTACAGGTGACTTTTAAAAAATACCTGGATCTGCTTCCTAATTACTTACAGATATGAGGGCATTAGACCAATTGTTAAATCAAGGCCATCTATTGTGGTAGGCGTCTTTGGCCTCTAACTACTTCATAGTTAATGCTCCTGTTCTTCAAGTAACCTCATTAAATTTATAGGCTTTCATTTTCTAAGTAATATGTTTTCAAAGTTGTAATAGAAAGTTACATTGTTCAGAGTTAACCATACTATTGTGTTTTACTAAGTTCGTTTATTTTAGCTGAGGTAGGCATTTGCTCCTACCTGATTGCAAGTCATGCTTTTGTGATGTAGAATTGTGTAGCCTTTATTGATCATTTACTGGTGAATTAAAATGAAACAAATTAATTTTTGAAGGAAATCTTGGCTCTGCTTCGAGTCATTCCCTTGCCTCATTTATAATGACTGTGAGTCCAGCCTCCTGTTCAGGAGTGAATTCTCTTTAATTTAAGCTCTTCGCAGAGGGATGTCAATTCTGCTGCCATCTTAAGGGATCCTTAAATTGCACTTAACTACAGCATAGAATAGCTCCCATTCTGGGATGAGATGGGTCACACAATCTTGATCTAATTGCTTCTCAAAAGTCTCAGGCAGTAAAATTCATGGAGTACTACCTGAGGGCTATGACATCTCTCCATTTGTAGACACTGGCAAAAAAAAAAAAAAAAGATGTATCAATAATAATTGACTGAGTCCTTACTATATTCTGCATATTTTTCTCAGTACTTTACCTGTCAGCTCACTTAATCCTCATAGCAGCACTGAAAGTAGGGTTCGATTTGTTGCCTCCATTTTATAGACGAGAAAAATCGAGTCAGAGTGTTTTAGTTACTCACCAAAGATCTAATAAGTGGTAGAGCCAGGGTTTGAACCTAGAAATCTGGCCCCATGGTCTGGGCTCCTGACCACCATGCTCTCAGTGTTTCACTTCACCCACAATGGAAGTGAACTGAGGACACATCCCTGAGAAATATAGAGAAAAATAGTTCCATGAAGAAGACTGATAGAAAATGATCAGAGAGGTAGGGGAAAAACTAGGGAGACACCCTGTCTCAAGGACAGAGAGAGTTTTAAGAGGGAAGGAGAGACCAAGAGCATCTGTGCCACAGAAATGCCATGGAAAGAAAGGACTAGAAAATGCTTACTGGGCTTGACGACATCTTCAGGCTTAGCAAGAGCAGACCTCATGGGCTAGGGGGAGGTAGATAGAGCCCAGACTGTGCTGTACTGGGGAAAAGTCGAGTGGTAAGGAATTGGAGACAGCAAGCCATATTGTTAAAAACAACTTTTCCTTTAGGGAAGTTTTAAAGTAGGAGGCACATTTTCCATCCATCATAGCGTTAGAGATGAGATTCCTACCTTGAGTAGTAGGGTGTCTAATCGGCATCTCAAGCAATGTGTGATGAAGGATCAGTTTTTAAAAATTTTCTAACTTAATGTTGATCAAGACCCCGACACCAGTCGATGGACCACAATTTGGAGGGTCCCTTCCGGCTTGGTGACGAGTTGTGAATCATCTAGAGTTTTTGATCTTCTTGACAAGCTGATTTTAATCTTCTGTCTTCCTTCCTTTATAGCTTTTCATAGTATAACGGAGTTTTTACTCTCTTTTGGTAAGGTTTAGAACTTTATTTTCAAAATTCGCTTCTCTCTTTAGCCCTTACTCTGCTTTTATATGAAAAATGTTAATTTTCAAACTTATATTTATCCTCCTGTGTGACCTTCTTTTCTAACTTATATTTTACTTTTTTCTACTGCTGTACAGGGATGTGAGATTTGTGTGTAGTGGGGGAGGTGGAGGTGGTAGTGGAACATTTCACCTCGGCAGAGAGTATTTTGTCTCTGACACTATCTAAAACTGCTGACACATGGTGATAACAAAAAGCAGACCAACTATTGGTTGGTTTTATTATTGTCTTTTACATTCTCTACAGGTGCTGGCACCTCCTTATCATCTGTATCTGGGATGAAATGCTTCCACTATCTCCTCAGTGTGCCACTGGCCTTAGTTTTATATTAAAAGTGTTTCAAGTTGCTGTATAGCTGCCAATTAAAATATATTCAGATTATCATTATCTTCACACTTTTATAGGCTATTGACTACTTCTCAAAGGCTTTAAAGTTTGATCCAGAAAATGAATGTGCTACCATGAATCGAGCTATTGCAAATACAGTATTAAAGAGATATGAAGAAGCAAAAGAAGACTTTGCACATGTAGTTGAAAGCTGTCCATTTTGGGCTGCAGTATATTTTAACAGAGCATACTTCTACTGTTGTTTAAAGCAATATGAACTAGCTGAAGAAGACCTAAGTAAAGGTATATTTTTTTGTAATTTTTTGATTAATATTATAATGGTTGATTTGTTTGTTTTTGATGACAAAAGAAGAAAGTCATCAAGTCTATTTGCCTAGATAAACTAACATTAGAATTAATGGTTTTATATATCATATCTTTAATGTAATCAGTATGGATTCCTTTATGTAATAACTTACAGCATTGGTAAGCTAAGACATAGAAACTTATTAGGGAAACCGTACATAAACACTGCCAGCCTTTCAAAAAAGACATTGTACTGTGTTTTCCCAAGTTCATTTTCTTAGAAAGATTCAGTGTTTTAAATT
This sequence comes from Leucopleurus acutus, assembly GCF_964270905.1. Lineage (NCBI taxonomy): Eukaryota > Metazoa > Chordata > Mammalia > Artiodactyla > Delphinidae > Leucopleurus > Leucopleurus acutus. The sequence goes on along the minus strand of NC_139142.1, from coordinate 60,582,907 downwards.
TAACTAAATAGTTAGGTACATATGAGGAAAAATGTTTTCAAATAGATAATACTAAAGTTCTTATATTATAAAATTTTTATTTAAAAAAGTAAAGCGTTTTGAATGCTAGCACAAAACATATCTTGAAATTGTTTTCTTTTACAGCTCTGTCTTTGAAACCTAATGATGCTCTAGTATATAATCTTAGAGCAGAAGTTCGTGGTAAAATAGGTCTGATTGATGAAGCTGTGGCTGACTATAACCAAGCACTTTATCTTCAGGAACATGCCTCAGTGGTATGACTACATAGACCATGGATTCTGTGGTAGTTTACACAGCTGTTCTTCCATAAATTGAAAGTATTTGTTGCTTTAAAAAAAGTTTGCACTGTCTTCATTGTTTTGTGCTTTATGTTTAGTCTTTTATATAATTCTTTAATGCATTTTAGCAACACCTTTTTGTTATATATTAGTTATAAAACTTTCAGATCATTTTCTGCAGATTTGGAACAACTCAATAATTCAATTTCTTCACAAGGTGTAGAATTTAAATGAGAATGTTTCTCAAGGGACATATTAACACAAAATATTTTCTTTAAAGTAAAATAATTCCTTTTAAAATAATACTGTGTGATTTCAGAAAATGTCTCATTGACATTTTCATCAATACCTAAATGTAATCAACAGTATCCAGATCAAAAAAAAAAGAGAGCTGATGACTATAAAGAAATTGAAGTCAAGCACATATCCTCTCTCCTCCTTTGAACAATATCTACACAGGTCTGTATTCTTCCCGCTACTCATGTTTTTCCAACATTCCTCTTTTTCATTCTTCCCACTACTCATGTTTTTCCAACGTTCCTCTTTTTCATGTTGCCTCCCTTCCAGAACAGCACCTATAAAGATTTGGAGCGTCCTCTTTCCTTGACATGCCTCTGCCTCTTTAATGCGTATGTCGTAAAAGTATATAAAAAATCTGCATACACTTATAATTAGTGCATCATAGAACTTGACAAGTAGAAATACATTAAAACAGCTAAAATTTCTTTTTTTTTAAACATCTTTATTGGAGTATAATTGCTTTACAATGGTGTGTTAGTTTCTGCTTTATAACAAAGTGAATCAGCTATACATATACATATATCCCCATATCTCCTCCCTCTTGCGTCTCCCTCCCACCCTCCCTATCCCACCCCTCTAGGTGGTCACAAAGCACCGAGCTGATCTCCCTGTGCTATGCCGCTGCTTCCCACTAGCTATCTATTTTACATTTGGTAGTGTATATATGTCCATGCCACTCTCTCACTTCGTCCCAGCTTACCCTTCCCCCTCCCCGTGTCCTCAAGTCCATTTTCTACGTCTGCATCTTTATTCCTGTCCTGCCCCTAGGTCCTTCAGAACTACTTTTTTTTTTTAGATTCTATATATATGTGTTAGCATACATATTTGTTTTTCTCTTTCTGACTTACTTCACTCTGTATGACAGACTCTAGGTCCATCCACCTCACTACAAATAACTCAGTTTCCTTTCTTTTTATGGCTGAGTAATATTCCATTGTACATATGTGCCACATCTTCTTTATCCATTCATCTGTTGATGGACACTTAGGTTGCTTCCATGTCCTGGCTATTGTAAATAGAGCTGCAATGAACATTGTGGTACTTGACTGTTTTTGAACTATGGTTTTCTAAGGGTATAGGCCCAGTAGTGGGATTGCTGGGTCGTATGGTAAAAATTCTTAATAGGATATCTCTTTGGTGAACCAGAGAACCCCTTTCCTTTATCTCACTGATAGTAACAAGGTTTCCTGACTTGTAAACTCATTTAGATTTGCTTCACTCAGTTTATTTTCCTTCTTCATTTCATTCTTCCGGTACATCTCCAGCTCCTCAGAGACCTGTGTTCACTGAGATGAGGCATTGTGGAAAAAAATACCCCTATCTACTCAGTTTCCTTTGTTTTCAGTTTGATGTACCAGATTTTCACAATACAAAGCTGATTTTTATTCGTAAGCCACTGTGGGGATTCGTCACAGTCTTTCAGGATAGTTTTCTTAGCATGATATGTGGGTCCATGTGAGGACTGTGTCGTGCCTAGTAAGTTATTTCAGTTGGTGATTCAGACACCTTTAATACGCCTCTTCAGATCCTCTCATTCTCACTCGTCTCCAGAACCTTTAGTCTCAGCCCGGCCACAGATGAGATTCAGGCCAACCTCATGCACCCACAGACAGACCCTCATCTTGTGCTCCAACCACACATCTCTCACCTACAGCACTGGGCATCTCTTTTAAAGCTGAGGTGTCACCTGCTGCGGTAGTGCCCAGCCACATGCCTGGCAGATGTGCAGGGGACCCAAGTCCCTGTCAAATGAACTTTTGATGATGAGAGAAAGGAGCTAGTAGATAGGCTCTTATCCATCTCTTGGTGGAGTGTCCTGAGACACTTGGTTTATACAGCCTCCCGGAGGATGGTCCTTGGAGATTAAGCAATCAGTTCACACGTACTAGCAGCCAGCCGAGATGTATCTTGTACTGGGGCTTTTGGCTTTTGGCTTTTGGCTTCCCTGCTTTGCTTCCTTTTGTTACTGCTCCTGCTTTTTTGGGTTTGCACTTCTTGATAAAGTCATTGCCCAGAAACATTTTCCTCTGGCTCTGCTTTCTGGGACAACCCATGCTAAGACAATTAGTAATTTAATATTTTTTTCCTGATTACATACAAATACTTATAACAAGAGGCAGGAATGATACAAACCAAGGGCCATGATAGCGTAATGGAGCAAATCATATCTAACATGCCAAAATGCTACGTGGTGACCCCGGGTCCACATCCCCTGGGTACCCACAGTTTCTGTCTGTACTGATGCCCAACCTCTTGCAAGAACCTACAACTTTCCACCTGAGGCCCTTCTCTTGGTCCACACATAGGCTAAGCCAGACCAGGCAAGGTATAGTGTTCTCTGCCTCATGTTCATTGTCTCTGCTTCTTTACCCATGTCTTGTAAGGTAGCGGGTATCATTAGATGAGGAAACTGAGGCTCAGAAGGGTCCAGTTATATGATCAGTGTCACACAGCTTTTAAATGGTGGAACTGAAAGTCAACCTCTATTCTAGTTTAAAAACCTCTGCTCCTTTTCACCTAAAGAGAAATAAAACAAGATGAACTCATAGTCTATTAAATAACCTTTATCATGATGACATCAAAGCTCTCTGTCTGCCTAATGATTATTAGTGCAAAAAAGGGATTTCCATTCTTTAACACTTCTTTTGTACTGGCATATATGTGTATTTATTTATGTCTATGTCTACGTATCTATGTATCTAGCCTAGCCTTAGATAAATGCGTGATGGTAGTAAGATTATCTTGAGCTTTTAATTTGAAATACAGTCAATGGGCAGCATTTTACATTTTATCTTTAATAATACAGACCAGATAGGAATGACAGTAGAAAGGTCAGTATGTTGGCAGCAAGAAAGGGAAGAAAAAGAAAATTTCACTTGCTAAAAATCTACTAAGTACCAGAAACTCACCTATGGCTTAAGGACATTTTCATTTCACCATTATACTTGAGACAGTCTTATAATTCTCATTTCACAGAAGAAAAATATGAGGTACAGAAAGGTTAAATAATTGGTTTAAAGCACCTCGAGTATAATGATGTTATCCAAATGTAGTTTCATTTTTATTTATTCAATATATTTCTTTAAGTTGACTTGCTAGTGTTAATTGAATTTATTTAGAGAGAAGGAATTTGTAAAAATAAATGCATAACTATTAATAAGTTTGTCCTTGTTCTACCTAAAGTAACCTTTTTATACCAGTGTTCCTCATATCACATTTTAGGAAACATTGTGCTGTATAGTGTCACTGCTAGATGGGTGTAGCTGGAAGAGAAATCACATTGAGGGAGGGAAAAACATATAATGCCTCCTCAGTGAGAAAGAAGAGAAGTTGATTTGTGCCTGGACAGGCAGCTCGGAGCTAGAAGCAATATCCTTGAGCTGTGAGAGTCTCAGTCTACCTTCTTAGCGTGTTGTAACAAGATCTCACTCCTAGAGGTTCTCCAGTGGCATAAAAATGTTTTGTTTGTCAATGCCTGAGAATCACTGATTTCCAAAAATAACAGGCACTTTGACCATCTACTATGAGATCCCAATGTTCAACTTGTCTTCTCTTCACCCATCTTTACCTGGCTAATTTATTCTCAGGAAGAGATATCTTCCTCTCCCTAGGAGGGTGGCTTAGGTCTTTTCCCTCTACACTTCCACAGCACTGCTACCTACTCTTTTGGATTACCCTTCAAATCTGTATATCCTTGTTTAATGACTCTTCCGCACTAGACTAGAAACTTCGAGGGCAAGGATTAGGTCTATCCTGTTCACCATGGTATCACCAATGCTTGTCATAGTTCCTGGCACATAGCTGGTGCTTCATAAATATTTGATGTATTTACTTAAATAAAATGCAGGTCTGGACACTCATAATGCAGGACATTATGACCCAACACACTACAGATATGTGTTTTACTATTCATTTCTCTGATAAAGTGAGCATCCTATGAGATTCTAGGCACAGACTCTTCAAAGGTCAAAGCAATGACAGCACTCATCCTCAGTGCTCTTCTTATTTAATATCTCCTGTGAGTAGAGAGGTTCTTAGCATCCACATAGCTTTCACAATGTCTAACTTACACACACACACACACACACACACACACACACACACACACGCACACACGGCACACTTAGAACTATAAGATGAATACCTTAGAAAATGAAATTAGGAAAAACCAAGATGTAATGAGTGAGATCAGTCTGCTATAAAAATAACAAGTAGGTAGCTGTCAAGGTGATGAGGGTGAAATGTCTGAAATCATGATGTGTTAACATCTCAGGCTAATCATTGTAATTTTTTATAATTGGATGATGCCATGACATAATCAAGCTGTAACCCAATCAAGTATAGTGAATAAGAGACTATAACAAATTTTTAATTGTTCCCCTTTAAAAAATGATATCTTGCAGTAATCAAGGGGCCATGGTGTATACTGTACCTAAAATTGGGGCAGGGAGTGGTCAGAGTGCAAACATTTATATGCATGTTCCTGGGCTCTATCTGCTGAACTGGTGTTCCAAAGAGTGGATAGGAACATTCTGATCTTTTGACTTCTTGTTAGTTCATCCCCATAAAGTAAATGGGTCATACCATTGTCATAGTTTTAATCCACTAAACCATTAAGGTAATCCAGCTACTTCTCTTCTTTCTGATTCTATGCTAGCCCGGAAACCTTTAGTGATAATTTGATTTTCATTATGTAGAACAATATTTATAGTATAATTCCACTTTATTATAAAATTAAACATATAAAGAATATACCCATTATATCTTTTTTAAAAGCCTTAAATGATTTTAATACACCAAACTTTAACAGTTAGTACCTGTGGAGAATGTGATTGCTGGTGTAGGGTTTGTTGGTAAAGGGTATGTGGGAGGTTTAAGAGAAGCTCAGTTTGATTTTTTAGTTTTGACGCTTCTACATGTTCTGATTTTTCCATTTTTAAATCATTGAATGTGTCTTGGCTCTATAATAGGAAAAGTATAAAATAATCTCCCTCACCCTCTTAAATAGCTTATTTGAGGCAATATTTATGACCGTAAAAGATGCACATTGCCTTCTTCCCTGGGTGCCTACAGTGAACTTCAAACTAGATCTGGCCTGCAGGCCCTCTTTAGAGGTCCAGCTGGTTCAGGCAGGTCCTGCCCACAAAGCATTTGAGGTCCATGTTTGCATCATCACCATCTCTTTGGAAAAACTTAGTCTTAAAAAAAATCTTTTTCTACAGGATGTATGGTAAGGTCATAGTCACTTAAATTTCCAAGGGAAATATAAAATTTGCTGTCCAAACCTGTGTGAGTGAGTTGAGGTCGTTTATCTTCTCAGCACTGCAACTTTAATTTACTTGCAAAAGGAGAAGATATTAGTTTGCAGGTACTCATGTGGTGATTTTGCTTTACTTTAGATCTCTTCTCTGAAAGTAGAAACATCTCCAAAGCCTCTGATGAGAAGAAAAAAAACCCACTGAAAACTTTGCTTCAACATGTGTATCAACTTCATGACACAAATTTTAATAGAGAAAGGGATCTTAAGAGACCAGTGGTTTATTCTGATGATACTTGTAATTTTATAACCATAAATTTTATAACTTAAAAGAAATAAATCTCTAAGTGGAAAAAGCATCATTTACATTTCAAATATAAAAATGCTCCTTAATCTTACTTCAATTGATTAATAGGTTAGACAATTCCATTTATTGTTACATATATTTTTTAAATTATTTGGTACTTTTTAAATACAAATTTCATTTCTTTATTTTTGGCTGCTTTGGGACTTCATTGCTGCGCACGGGCTTTCTCTAGTTGCGGCGGGGCTACTCTTCGTTGCGGTGCGCGGGCTTCTCATTGCAGTGGCTTCACTTGTTGCGGGGTGCGGGCTCTAGGTGCGCAGGCTTCAGTAGTTGTGGTGCGCGGGCTCAGTAGCTGTGGCTCGCGGGTTCTAGAGCGCAGGCTCAGTAGTTGTGGCTCACGGACTTAGTTGCTCCTTGGCATGTGGGATCTTCGCGGACCAGGGCTTGAACCTGTGTCCCCTGCATTGGCAGACGGATTCTTAACCACTGCACCACCAGGGAAGTCCCCTATTTGACACTTTAAAGTATGATTTTTACTTATGTCGTTCAAAGACGTAAGGAATAGATCCCTAGTTATGTTACATGAAACATTTCTTTTTTTTCTATAATCTTCCCATAGGAGACCTATAAATCAACTTAGCTTGACTTACATTTGAAAAAAGAAAAAGTAACTAGGAGTTTAGCTTAATATTTTACGGCATTATGACTGTTACACAGTAGTAAGTGTTTTTTAAAAAATTGTTATAAATCGCAATAATCTGAATTTATCAGGCTGGGAGACCGCCATTTAGGTGTGTTTGCTTTATAAGCTAGGAACGAATCTCTCTTTTGAATTTGAAGACCAGGATAAGAATTTCAGTGTCTAAGTTAAGGTGATTTATTACACAAAAACTAGTGATGAGGTCTTCTTTCCTAAAAATGATAGAGCAATGAGTTTATTAAAGTCTTGGAGCCCTATTCAGGAAATTTACGAATTCTATAGTACCACTCTATGCCTTTGAAATGTGGGAGACATCTCAACACAATTTTTCAGGGTGTAATTTACCCTGAATAATGTATGAGCTGTGTAATAGCTCTGCAGTGTATTCTCATCTCCACCAAAAGCTGGCTTCTCTAGTATTGCATCTCCTGCTTTCAATTTCCATGCTGTGTGTTTACTATATTGGATCTTTGATGGTGAGTAGACAAGATGGGGGAAAAATATTTGAAAGTCCTTGGCAATCCAGAAAATAGCTTAATATGCTCAACTTTTCAGTATAGTTTGGTTTTGGAAATGTTTTTTTTTTTTTAACACCTTTATTGGAGTATAATTGCTTTACAATGGTATGTTAGTCTCTGCTTTATAACAAAGTGAATCAACTATACATATACATATATCCCCATATCTCCTCCCTCTTACGTCTCAGTCCCACCTTCCCTATCCCACCCCTCTAGTTGGTCACAAAGCACCGAGCGGATCTCCCTGTGCTATGCGGCTGCTTCCCACTAGCTATCTATTTTACATTTGGTAGTGTATATATGTCCATGCCACTCTCTCACTTCGTCCCAGCTTACCCTTCCCCCTCCCCATGTCCTCAAGTCCATTCTCTACATCTGCTTCTTTATTCCCGTCCTGCCCCTAGGTTCTATAGAACTTTTTTTTTTTTTTAGATTCCATATATATGTGTTAGTGTACGTTATTTATTTTTCTCTTTCTGACTTACTTCACTCTGTATGACAGACTCTAGGTCCATCCACCTCACTACAAATAACTCAATTTCGTTTCTTTTTATGACTGAGTAATATTCCATCGTATATATGTGCCACATCTTCTTTATCCATTCAACTGTCAATGGACACTTAGGTTGCTTCCATGTCCTGGCTATTGTAAATAGAGCTGCAATGAACATTGTTGTACATGACTCTTTTTGAATTATGGTTTTCTCAGGGTATATGCCCAGTAGTGGGATTGCTGGGTCGTATGGTAGTTCTATTTTTAGTTTTTCAAGGAACCTCCATACTGTTCTCCATAGTGGCTGTATCAGTTCACATTCCCACCAACAGTGCAAGAGGGTTCCCTTTTCTCCACACCCTTTCCAGCATTTATTGTTTGTAGATTTTTTGATGATGGCCATTCTGACTGGTGTGAGGTGATACCTCATTGTAGTTTTGATTTGCATTTCTCTAATGATTAATGATGTTGAGCAATCTGTATATCTTCTTTGGAGAAATGTCTATTTAGGTCTTCTGCCCATTTTTGTTGGGTTTTTTTTTTTTGATATTGAGCTGCTTGTAAAGTTTGGAGATTGTCAGTTGCTTCATTTGGTTCAGTGGGTTATGTAGGCTTCCTGGTGGAGGGGACTAGTGCCTGTGTTCTGGTGATGAGGCTGGATCTTGTCTTTCTTGTGGGCAGGACCGCACCCGGTGGTGTGTTCTGGGGTGTCTGTGACCTTATTATGGTTTTAGGCAGCCTCTCTGCTAATGGGTGCAGTTCTGTTCCTGTCTTGCTAGTTGTTTGGCATATGGTGTAGCTTGCTGGTCGTTGAGGGGAGCTGGGTCTTAGCATTGAGATGGAGATCTCTGGGAGAGCTTTCGCAGTTTGATATTACGTGGAACCAGGAGGTCTCTGGTGGACCAGTGTACTGAACTCGGCTCTCCCACCTCAGAGGCTCAGGCCTGACACCCGGCCAAAGCAGCAAGACCCTGTCAGCCACACGGCCAGTCTTAGTGAGATAAGAGGTATGTGGTCTGCAACAACTCCATGAATCTGGGGTTATATCTCAGTAAACTGGATGCTTGCTGGATCTTTTAAGAAAGTGTCCCTGGAAAAGTTGTGAGAGGTAATCACAGAAGGCACTCAAAAGCACCATTCACGGTGTGCTGTTTCTTACAACGGCTGTAACTCAGGGAACAACCACATGGGAGAGACGCACAAGGCAAGGCACACAGGGAAAGGGCTGGAAGCTTCCATCTCGCTCTGAGGGCATCACTCTTGCAGCATCTGCCTATGTTCACTCTCCTGGAAGTTTGAAATGTGGTTTTTGAATAGAACTTCCCTCTTGGGTTTCTGAACCTGGGATGTCTTAACCACTAGGGAAATAAGTGGGTAGCCAATGCATATTAATTTTACTGGAGGAGTGTCAGAGGGAGAGAGGAAGGAGAAATTTAAGTAATTTAACTGGAAAGCAATTTAGACATGAAAAGATACAGCAATGTCATGGAATAGAACTTTAAAAATTCACACGAATCTTAACAGTAAAGCATAAGACTTTGGAGACATTTCTCCCTTTTGGATGCTTTGGGATGTGCCACAGACCAGTAGGGGTCAGCATTCACTCTCCTCCGTTGCTGGGACCTGAGACACAGAAGCAGCCTCCAGAGCACAGCAACACAGCAACGTTACTCCTGAGGCTCCCTCCACAGTGGCTGCCCACGAGCCCATTTTATAGATGGGGAAACTTGGGTCCAGAAAGATTAGGTGGCTCACAGAGGTCCCACAGTTAAGGGAGGAGCCATAATACAGACCCAGGCAACCTGAGAAATTTGAGAAACGGTGTTTGTGGAATACTTTGAAATGGAAATACCTATGAAAGCCAGATAAAAAAGGCTGAAGCTCCTCTTTTTTGAGTTTTGTTTGTTTGTTTAATGCATGTTTGACTAACCTGATGAAGAGTAATCCATTTCTCAAAGTACTTTCAATGATACATGTGTTTTTATTTAACATTTTAAGTTCCATCTTCGTATCTACTTGGATCCATTCTGTGCCAGGTAAAATATGTGGAATAATGAAAACACGTAAGTGCTTACTGTGTCAAGATCTTTTCTAAATGCTGTATGTGTATTAGCTCTTTAATTATTGCAACCACCCCATACAGTTATTATGATTAACATGCCCATTGTATAGATGAGAAAACTGAAGCAGAGGGAGATTAGGTAATTTGCTTAAAGTCACACATCAATTAAGGGGTTGAACAATCTGACTCCAGGGCTTTTGCTCTTTCCTCTGATTTTAAGCTGTGTGAGGGAGGACAGGTACTGAGGCCCCGTCATCTTCAAAGGAGTTGCCTGTCAGCAGCCTGCAGGTTTCAGGGAAATCTATGCCCTGGAAACTCAATCTCTTGGCACCCCAGAAATTATGCGATTCCTTGAGGACTTCTGGAACTCCACATGTTATCTTCTGTTTGGAATAACCTAGACCCAAAGTAAGCAATTCAATTTTGTTTTAAAATGAGGAAGATTAAAGGATAAAATTTAACCTTAAAACCTAGTAATTTTCCTCACTATGCTATAGGGTTGTAGTTTCTACTGAGCCAGAACTTTATTTTCTGGATACTAAGACTCTCTGAGATGTATCCCTGGAAGTTTACGGGATAAAGGAAGGACCCTCTGAGAGGAAATGGCTAATGTGACCTAACTCTCTAAACAGGGCAAGGCTTTAAGAGTAATTTCTGCCATTCAGCTCTCCAGTGACCCACAAGCAATAAATGACAGTCTTTTAAAAATGGCAATGGCTTATCGAATTCTTGGGCATCAGGCAGGGGAGAACTCAAGTGATTTCTCTACACCTGTAATGCCAAGAGGAGTCATACCTGGAGACCTGTGTTATAAAAGAGGAATTGTTTATGGCTAATGAAAAATCCTGGTGGAACTGTCCATCAAACTTTATGAAATGTGTGAGTTACTTAGGTATCAGCTTTCTGGATCTCATTTTCTTTCCAGAGCATTCAGAATTAAACCCTTTCCTTACTGGCTGCTTTCATACTGATAAACACAGAGCTGTTTTCTTTTCTTTTTCTTCATTTCCTAACTGTTTTTGTTGACTCTCTTCACATCCCTTCTTCTTTCTTTCATCTCCTCTCCTGAGACCATACTCGAACTCGCGGTTTCTCAAAATGGGGTCTGTGGTCCACCTGGGTCAGAATAGGCTAGAATGCTTATTAAAAATGCATATTTCAGGCCTTATCTCAATTGCAGTAAAACAGATTCTCTAGGAAGGAGCCAAGGACTCTGCATTTCAGTAAGGTCCTAAGAGATTCCTATCCATACTGAAGCAAAGAAGGTCTAGTCCAGTGGGTTTCCAACTTAATGACTTGCTCTCAAATGTTAAATATGAAGCATTTTGTTGTAGAAATTAAAATGTTAGCAAAGGCCCTGAAATTTCTCTCTGTACTTCTGTGGGGACCATTGCTCACTTTCCATCTCTGCAGGTTCAACCCAACTCATGCTTCAGAGGGTGACTCCCACTCCCTTCAGGAAGGCTTGATTCACACAACTATGAATCATCTCTCTCTTCAGACCCTCCCCAGCCCCTGCTTTTCACCTGTTCGAGGACACTACACTGACTGACTCCTTTCCTCCTGGGGATACACTTATTTGTGTTTGGGGGGAAGATGTTTCATCTTTCCTACCATACAGTAAACTCCTTAAATATGAGGTTTGTGACCTTTCTTATTTTGATTTGCTTCACAGGGGGGTACTTCCTTGATGTGCAACAGACGTTTGATTAATGAATGAATGTTTCAGTGGGAGAGGGATAAATTTAATTCCTTTAAGTCAGAGCTAACCTGTTTATATTTTCCATTTGAAGTATCTGTCTTCACAGCAGTGACAATCATTCTTTCATTTAGCTGAGAAGGTAGGTCGTGTTGGGGATGAGCATCTTTATAGTAAAACTTAATAAAATCCAAGGAAAACTCTAGTAGGGTGCTGAGGCTTTTTACTGGTTTCCTAGAAATAATCCTCTACTCTGGCTACACAAACTGTGGATCCTGGACCATCAGCATCGGTCTCACCTGGGAGTATGTGAGAAACACAGAATCTTGGGCCTCACCCCAGAATCAGAATAAGAATCAGAATAGATAGGTGTTTTGTCTGTGCATTCAAGTTTGAGAAGCACGGGATTACAGAATTTCCTTCTGACTGAAAAAAGAGTACTTAAAAAATAGTGACAAGTCAGTGCTGGAATTTTCATTATTGGTGATTATAAGTTTGTTTTAAAAGGGTTTTTTTTTTTTAACAAGATACCCTTGTGGTAACTGGGAGTTCTGCTGTGGGTTTGTAACCATCATCAAAGGTTCTTATTAAATGGGCTTCATATTGTGCTAGACACTATTTTTTTTTTTAACATCTTTATTGGGGTATAATTGCTTTACAATGGTGTGTTAGTTTCTGCTTTATAACAAAGTGAATCAGTTGTACATATACATATGTTCCCATATCTCTTCCCTCTTGCGTCTCCCTCCCTCCCACCCTCCCTATCCCACCCCTCCAGGCTGTCACAAAGCACCGAGCCAATATCCCTGTGCCATGCGGCTGCTTCCCACTAGCTATCTACCTTACTACGTTTGTTAGTGTGTATATGTCCATGACTCTCTCTCGCCCCGTCACAGCTCACCCTTCCCCTTCCCCATAACCTCAAGTCCGTTCTCTAGGAGGTCTGCGTCTTTATTCCTGCCTTACCCCTAGGTTCTTTGTGACATTTTTTTCCTTAAATTCCATATATATGTGTTAGCATACGGTATTTGTCTTTTTCTTTCTGACTTACTTCACTCTGTATGACAGACTCTAGGTCTATCCACCTCATTACAAATAGCTCAATTTCGTTTCTTTTTATGGCTGAGTAATATTCCATTGTATATATGTGCCACATCTTCTTTATCCATTCATCCGATGATGGGCACTTAGGTTGTTTCCATCTCCGGGCTATTGTAAATAGAGCTGCAATGAACATTTTGGTACATGACTCTTTTTGAATTATGGTTTTCTCAGGGTATATGCCCAGTAGTGGGATTGCTGGGTCATATGGTAGTTCTATTTGTAGTTTTTTAAGGAACCTCCATACTGTTCTCCATAGTGGCTGAACCAATTCACATTCCCACCAGCAGTGCAAGAGGGTTCCCTTTTCTCCACACCCTCTCCAGCATTTATTGTTTGTAGATTTTTTGATGATGGCCATTCTGACTGGTGTGAGATGATATCTCATTGTAGTTTTGATTTGCATTTCTCTAATGATTAATGATGTTGAGCATTCTTTCATGTGTTTGTTGGCAGTCTGTATATCTTCTTTGGAGAAATGTCTATTTAGGTCTTCTGCCCATTTTTGGATTGGGTTGTTTGTTTTCTTGTTATTGAGCTGCATGAGCTGCTTGTAAATTTTGGAGATTAATCCTTTGTCGGTTGCTTCATTTGCAAATATTTTCTCCCATTCTGAGGGTTGTCTTTTGGTCTTGTTTATGGTTTCCTTTGCTGTGCAAAAGCTTTGAAGTTTCATCAGGTCCCATTTGTTTATTTTTGTTTTTATTTCCATTACTCTAGGAGGTGGGTCAGAAAGGATCTTGCTGTGATTTATGTCATAGAGTGTTCTGCCTATGTTTTCCTCTAAGAATTTGATAGTTTCTGGCCTTATATTTAGGTCTTTAATCCATTTTGAGCTTATTTTTGTGTATGGTGTTAGGGAGTGATCTAATCTCATACTTTTACATGTACCTGTCCAGTTTTCCCAGCACCACTTATTGAAGAGGCTGTCCTTTCTCCACTGTACATTACTGCCACCTTTATCAAAGATAAGGTGTCCATATGTGCATGGGTTTATCTCTGGGCTTTCTATCCTGTTCCATTGATCTATCTTTCTGTTTTTGTGCCAGTACCATACCGTCTTGATAACTGTAGCTTTGTAGTATAGTCTGAAGTCAGGGAGCCTGATTCCTCCAGTTCCTTTTTTTGTTCTCAAGATTGCTTTGGCTATTCGGGGTCTTTTGTGTTTCCATACAAATTGCGAAATTTTTTGTTCTAGTTCTGTGAAAAATGCCAGTGGTAGTTTGATAGGGATTGCATTGAATCTATAGATTGCTTTGGGTAGTAGAGTCATTTTCACAATGTTGATTCTTCCAATCCAAGAACATGGTATATGTCTCCATCTATTTGTATCATCTTTAATTTCTTTCATCAGTGTCTTATAATTTTCTGCATACAGGTCTTTTGTCTCCTTAGGTAGGTTTATTCCTAGATATTTTATTCTTCTTGTTGCAATGGTAAATGGGAGTGTTTTCTTGATTTCACTTTCAGATTTTTCATCCTTAGTGTATAGGAATGCCAGAGATTTCTGTGCATTAATTTTGTATCCTGCCACTTTACCAAATTCATTGATTAGCTCTAGTAGTTTTCTGGTAGCATCTTTAGGATTCTCTATGTATAGGATCATGTCATCTGCAAACAGTGACAGCTTTACTTCTTCTTTTCCGATTTGGATTCCTTTTATTTCCTTCTCTTCTCTGATTGCTATGGCTAAAACTTCCAAAACTATGTTGAATAAGAGTGGTGAGAGTGGGCACCCTTGTCTTGTTCCTGATCTTAGTGGAAATGCTTTCAGTTTTTCACCATTGAGGATGATGTTTGCTATGGGCTTGTCGTATATGGCCTTTATTATGTTGAGGAAAGTTCCCTCTATGCCTACTTTCTGCAGGGTTTTTATCATAAATGGGTGTTGAATTTTGTCAAAAGCTTTCTCTGCATCTATTGAGATGATCATATGGTTTTTCTCCTTCAATTTGTTAATATGGTTTATCACATTGATAGATTTTCGTATATTGAAGAATCCTTGCATTCCTGGAATAAACCCCACTTGGTCATGGTGTATGATCCTTTTAATGTGCTGTTGGATTCTGTTTGCTAGTATTTTGTTGAGGATTTTTGCATCTATGTTCATCAGTGATATTGGTCTGTAGTTTTCTTTCTTTGTGACATCCTTGCCTGGTTTTGGTATCAAGGTGATGGTGGCCTCGTAGAAGGAGTTTGGGAGTGGTCCTCCCTCTGCTATAATTTGGAAGAGTTTGAGAAGGATAGGTGTTAGCTCTTCTCTAAATGTTTGATAGAATTCGCCTGTGAAGCCATCTGGTCCTGGGCTTTTCTTTGTTGGAAGATTTTTAATCACAGTTTCAATTTCAGTGCTTGTGATTGGTCTGTTCATATTTTCTATTTCTTCCTGATTCAGTCTTGGCAGGTTGTGCATTTCTAAGAATTTGTCCATTTCTTCCAGATTGTCCATTTTATTGGCATAGAGTTGCTTGTAGTGTGCTAGACACTATTAAAGAAAAGTAATGAATCTGAGATTTACCACAAAACTACACATCGTTGATGTGGGTAAGTACATATTAAGGTGAAATTAAACACATGAAGCATATAGATGCAACCTCAATACAACATGAGTGGATTTGCTTTTGAATGTTTTTGTTGTTATTCATCTTCTATTATCCACATTTCTTTGATTAGAGAGTTTTCAGAACAAGAGTTTTTTAGCTATATAGATGCAGAAATTTGGTATTAAGCAGTAACCTGTCATTATAATAAAGGTGTCTTCTTTTTGACTTTCACTTACAGTATAACTCAGGTATAAATGGGTCAGGCATCAAAGGCATAAAAACAATTTTAAATAAATTGTCAAAAGTAATGGAAAGTGTTTAGGTGCTTTTTATTAAAATGTTTACTCATAATTTAGGGTTCAAAGTATGTCACTATTATCCAAATACAAAAACATTCATTTAAGCTTATTTGAGATTATTGTACTTAAGATATTGATCTTTCCTGCTCCCTTGTGAACAGATTAGGCAATATTTAATGTGCGAGGCTTACGTGGGATATGACCTTTCTTGGTTAATAAGGTCTCTTTCCTTTAATGACAGTTGTGATTCTCAAAAGATGTTTATTAGTAGGGTCAGAGTGGCTGATCTGAAAGCACGCTCAGTAGTGGATGAGCAGATCAGCAAGGCTGTTGAAGAAGTGTGGGAACTCTATATGTCTTGTTCATTATTGTGTTCTTTTTCATTTCTCTGGGAGGTTTTATGTGACATAATTTAACCAAAGAAGAGCAGTGTCATTAAAAAGCTATTTAGGATATGGATTGTAATACCAGTTGTAAACATTCTGCTCTCCCAGGCCTGAGACTATTAGAACAAGGGAATATAACAGTTAATTATAAAAATATCTTTTTCCATTTTACATAATATTATAGTATTTGAATGAATTATTTCTTTACCATTGAAGACTGTACTTTTAAACGGTCTACTTACTAGTTATATTACTGCCATTAAACTTGTAGCACATAATAGTTAATATATTATTCATAATAATTTTGTTTCACTGATGTTGTCTTTACTTGAGACTGTGAGATTGAAAACAACAAATGTGTGCTACCATTTCAAAATATAATATGACCGAGGTCATTATGAGCAGAACAAAATAATACCCATCTCTTCTTAATGGGAGAATTAAAACATCTCCAAATTTGATATGTACTTTTCTAAGTTACATGAAAATTAGCAATGTAAACTATCAAGTCTCTAATAAGTTATATTTTCCCGTGGGAAACTTCACTTTCTTTCTCTCCTTCCTCTCCTCAATATTAAAAACAAGAAGTCCTGAATTCAGTAATGAATTGCATAGCATGGAGAAGGCATTCGATGCATATTTGTAGAAATAAGTAAACTTAATATTGGGGGGAAATTTGACCTCTCAAAACAAAAAATAGAATTTAAAATGTGAACATGGATTTCAGTGTTCACAATAAAAAGTCAGGGTTTACTGCCAGGATATAGAAGGTAGTCATGTATTAATATGTTTCGTATCAGTAGTGATCAAGTGATGTGCATTTCAGTCTTGTATTAATGTGCTTTAATATTCATAATAATAGACTTCTGCATAAATGCATATAAGTTCCTTGATCTCACTCTATGTTTGTTTTCTAAATCAAAGCAAATTTAAAGTAAAATAAATTTGTTCCCAGAGATGAAATAGTTCAAAAGACTAGGGCACTTTTTTTTTCTAAAGTGCATATCTGGACTTAGGTTTAGAATTGCATGTCTGGAAAAACTATTCATAATTTGCTTTTCTCCCCTTTTCTTTTATTTTTCACGTATTTATTTTGGCCAGCTGGCGAGACAGATCTTTTTCAGGGGCTCAGCCTTCTAGTCTGAGTATGGTTCTCCAAAACCAATCTTTGGATCAAATTCCTGTCTTACTCGCTCCAGTGTCTGAACAGTATTGATGTCATGGGGGCATGGTGATCCAGTTGTCTGTCCCAAATGCCTGGTGGCTTGCCAAGTAAAGAGCTTAGCTATGAGGCCACATACTACCCCGCCTCACTAGGGGAAGGAGGTTGCCGTACAGTCCTTGGGCAACCTGTCTCACTTTTGCATCTCCCATGTCAGCTGATTGCTATGAAGGTAGACACAGGGTCCCCATATAAAATAAATGGTCTCTCACCTCCTTCCCAGCATGTCTAGTTTTGTCAGTACATCTATGGGCTCACACAAGTGTTAGTTCAAGGAGGCAGGGGCTGGAAAGTTATTCTTGCTCTGGCTTTGTTATTCTTCCATGGCTTTGGTTCTGGGGGGATGGGGGGAATGTAAACTTTGATTCCATTCTAGGTGGAATTTGTTCTAATGGGGTTTCAAGATTTTGGACTAAGTTTGGGCCCTGTGCATCATAGTCAGTCTTAGAAATTACCTTCCTTCTCAGAGATTCTGAAATTCCAGACCTAGACATCCCCTGAGAAAGCCGGGTGGGATGAATTGACTGGAAAGCAATGTTCCCTTGGAGTTGGAGAAGCTGAAGTGGGGCTTTTCACTTCTGCATCAGTTGTAACATTGGAATACAAACCACAGGAGGTTTAAGGGGTTCTATGCCTCACACTCCCATAATCTTGAAAGTGGGGATCTCAGATGATGTGGTCATAGAGACATTCTACTACTGAAACTCTTGATCACCTTGCCCTCCTTCCTTCCATTGCAGTCGTCTACAGACCAAGCAACCACTTTCATCCTTCTCTACTTGAGATAGATGAGGCATCATGGTGTAGTAAAAAGGCAATGGATCTGGTTGTCAGAACTAGGTTTTCTAGTCCCATCTCTATTAGTTGTGTCAACTCAGCTTCTTTGAACCTGTTTTCAGGATAGGGTCTAGGGTCTTCAAGTCTCTTCTAGCCTTAAGCTCTGTGGATTTGATGGGGGTAGTATTTAACCTGCTTAGCCTACCCAACTGGGTTGTTGTGGGAATTAGAGATCATATTTATGAAACTACTTTGTAAATCCTCTACAAAAGATTAAGGAATGTGATACTATTAATTCCCTCTGAAGAATCAAAATAGCTTGCAATTTACTTTTAATCTTGTATTTAGGTCTTTAATGATGTGCACCCTAATGCAAGACAAATGAACAGAATAATCTCTCTCCCACTAGATGTTACGCCAAGTCATTCTAAAGCAGAGACTAGAGGGAGGAACTATTTTTTTTTGAAGACAGGTAAAATTAATCCCAGGTACACAGGGTTCTGGACTTTTTTTCCACACCTTTCAAAGTTCTGAGACGTAGGTGAGTTTACTGTTTCACACCAGAGATTGCTTAAACAGAGCTGGGCGCTCAGCATAATATCTCCCCCAGGTGGGGAGAAAAATGCTGTAGTCCAGGACAACCCACAGCTGGGGGCCAGTGGGTGGTGATGGCAGGAGGAACATACTCAGAGCCCCAAGAGAAATAATAATATCCTTTGTACCTGGCTGTGACTGTTGAGATGCAGCAGCATTAAATTAAGTCATCTTTCCAGTTGTGATATTAAAAGAATATTTTCCATTGTTCCAATTCACAGGGTGACATAGAAACTAAAATACCCCAACTATTTTATATGTCTATCTTTATCTATCTATCTATCTATCTATCTATGGTCTGTCTATCTCTATATTTGGATGCAGCTAAGAGTACTATAGAAAAAAATGAGAGTACTCTTTAGGGGTACTGAACTGAATTCTGCATGCACATTGGTTCTCTTTTCATCTAGGCTATATACTCTTTGAGGCCAGAAACCATGTCTTGGGATCTTTTCATATTCTTTCCCCCTAACTTAACAGCATCAGACCCACCCCTTGGTCCATAGTAGGTACTTGATAACTTCTACTGATGAAGAGATGGATGCTCAGAGACCAAGGGAGGAGCATTGAGATAGGAGACCCCATTCTTATGCCTACCTTCTCTTATGTCATTGAGGTTTTTTTTGTTTTTTTTTTGCGGTACGTGGGCCTCTCACTGTTGTGGCCTCTCCCGTTGTGGAGCACAGGCTCTGGACGCGCAGGCTTAGCGGCCATGGCTCACGGGCCCAGCCGCTCCGCGGCATGTGGGATCTTCCTGGACTGGGGCACGAACCCGTGTCCCCTGCATCAGCAGGCGGACTCTCAACCACTGCGCCACCAGGGAAGCCCTGTCATTGAGTTTTGAGCATATGGTTAAAGCTAATGGTTAAGCACTGTCCTTACAACTGCTAGTGAAACTTAGTAAGGTGTTGCAAAGTGTCCTGGGCAGGAGGATCCCAAAGGAATTGCCTACCCTCTGCCCACTCTTCCATGTGATGAATTCTAGATCACCTCATTGTATCAGCCTGTTAGGAGGAGGAGTCATTGAAAGTGACTTTTAAAAAAATCAAGCGTCTGGAGAGTGGTGGAGATCAAATGAGGGGACCAGCAGTGTTTATAATGGTACTGAAATTTAATTTCAATGCTGACCTTTTATTTGACATTTTAGATAATGCTGTGATATGCTCAGTTATTTGTTCTTAACATATTTTCCATCTTTTGGGGGGCACTAATCTACTTATATTCAAAGTCAATAAAAGAATAAAGTAAATTTTTGGCTTAAAAAATCAACTTTTGAAAAAAAGAGTTCATTCACAGTAGCAACAAAATATGCAATGCATGTGAATTATCTTAAGCAATGTTCACGACTATGAAAAAGTGTAAAACTACAGAGGCAAAAGAAAATATTGGAAAGAAAAATCATGTTCTGAGGTAAGCAGAGTTCATATAATATATTATGTGTGTGTGTGCTAATTTTTCCAAATACGTGAAGTTACAAATTCTATTAGAACTTAATTTTTAAATTTTTTATTGAAGTGTAGATTTACAATGTTGTGTTAGTTTCTGCTGTACAGCAAAGTGAGTCATTTATACATATCCATATATCCACTCTTTTTTAGATTCTATTCCCATATAGGTCATTACAGAGTACTGAATAGAGTTCCCTGTTTCATACTGTAGCTGCTTGTTAGTTATCTATTTTATATATATACAATAGTGTGTATATGTCAATCCCAGTCTCCCAGTTTATCCATTCTCCCCTTCCCTTGGTAACCATAAGTTTGTTTTCTACATCTGTGACTCCATTTCTGTTTTGTAAATAGGTTCATTTGTACCATTTTTTAAGATTCCACATAAAAACGATATCGTATGATATTTGTCTTTGTCTGACTTACTTCACTCAGTATGACAATCTCTGGGTCCATCCATGTCGCTGCAAATGGCATTATTTTATTCTTTTTTATGGTTGAGTAATATTCCATTGTATATATGTACCACATCTTCTTTATCCATTTCTCTGTCGATGGACATTTAGGTTGCTTCCATGTTCTGGCTATTGTAAATAGTGCTGCAATGAACAATGGGGCAGGTGTATCCTTTTGAATTATTATTTTCTCCTGATATATGCCCAGGAGTGGGATTGCTGGATCATATGGTAGCTCTGTTTTTAGTTTTTTAAGGAACCTCCATAGTGACTGTACCAGTTTAAATTCCCACCAACAGTGTAGGTGGGTTCCCTTTTCTCCACTTCCTCTCCAGCATTTATTGTTCGTAGATATTTTGATGATGGCCATTCTGACTGGTGTGAGGTGATAACTCATTGCAGCTTTGACTTGCATTTCTCTAATAACTCACTATGTTGAGCATCTTTTCATGTGCCTGTTGGCCATCTATATGTCTTCTTTGGAGAAATGTCTATTTAGGTTTTCTGCCCATTTTTGGATTGGGTTGTTTGTTTTTTTGATATTGAGCTGCATGAGCTGTTTGTATATTTTGGAGATTAATCCCTTGTCAGTCACTTTGTTTGCAAATATTTTCTTCCATTCTATGGGTTTTCTTTTCATTTTGTTGATGGTTTCTTTGCTGTGCAAAAGCTTATGTTTTATTAGGTACCATTTGTTTATTTTTGTTATTATTTTCATTACTCTTGGAGGTGGGTGAAAAAAATCTTACTGCGATTTATGTCAGAGAGTGTTCTGCCTATGTTTTCCTCTAAGAGTTTTATAGTATCCAGTCTTACATTTAGGTCTTCAATCCATTTTCAGTTTATTTTTGTGTATGGTGCTAGAAAATGTTGTAATTTCATTCTTTTACGTGTAGCTGTCCAGTTTTCCCAGCACCACTTATTAAAGAGACTGTCTTTTCTCCATTGTATATTCTTTTTTTCTTTTTTTAAAATTAATTTTTATTGGATTATAGTTGCTTTACAATGTTGTGTTAGTTTCTGCTGTACAGCAAAGTGAATCAGCTATACATATACATATATCACCTCTTTTTTGGATTTCCCTCCCATTTAGGTCACCACAGAGCACTGAGTAGAGTTCCCTGAGCTGCCCAGTAGGTTCTCATTCCATTGTATATTCTTGCCTCCTTTGTCATAGAACAACACAGTTCTAAAGTTCATCTGGAAAAATAAATTGATCAGGTTGGTGAAAGTTTAAAAGCTTGAAAACACTAAAATCTGTGAGGCTGTGGAGCAATGGGAACTCTTATACACTGCTAGTAGCAAAGTAAATGTATAACCACTCTGGACAGCAACAGAAGAACACCGAGTATAAATTGAAGAATATACATGCCACAACTCAGCAATTCTACTTATCAGTATATATTGTCAAGAAATACCTACATATATGTGGAGACAGGGACAAGATTGTTCATAGCAAAAGAAACCACATAAAACTTTATTTACAAGGTAATGCATAAATAATTTAAATGATACATCCCATTCATACAATGGAATATTAGGAAACAATGAAAATGAAAGACTAGAGCTACATATATCAGTTGCACAAACTTCACAAACATAATATTGAACACTATCAATGTTAAACAAGTATATGTATTGACATACATAGTAAGGATATAAGTAAACTCAAAAGAGCCTTAAGATGTGTGTTAGGTACATGAGTGTTCATTTAATTATTCTATATGCCTTTTTAAATGGTTTAAAATTTTCATAACATCTTGAAAATTGTTAAAGGATAAATAGGTGAGACTAGCACAATTTCTATTTGAACAAAACAAACCAATCATGAGGCCTTCACCATACCATACCAGATATTACGAGGTGTTATAAAGCTAAAATAAAATAGAGAAAATTGAAAAGAAAAAGAAAAAATAGAAAGTCCTCAAACTGGTCCATTCATCTATAAAAATTTGATATATAATTAAACGGAGGAATGAAATTTTTACCAAATAGTGTTCGGACAACTGGCTAGCTACTTGCAAAACACACAGCGACAAACCACTGCTTTGCCACCACGTTCCAACATAAATTCCAAATGGATTAAAGATATTTAAACATCAAACATAAATTCATAAGAATAGTATAAAAATTTGATAAATATTTACATAAACTTGAGTGTGCTAGATTTCCTATATCTGACAACAATCCAGAAATCATGAAAGTGAAAGGTGGATAGATATGACCGTGTACAAATTTAAATGACTCTATATGAAAAATACTACAAAAATGATAAAACAAAACATTAAAATATATTTGCAACATATATAAATACTTGTTTAACATAAGAATGAGCCCCCTTTCCCCGAAAAAAGAAAAAACCCAAACATACGAAGTTTAAAATGGACAAAGAACATAACTCAAAAAGGAAGAAATCACATGAGTAATATGCATTCTAAAATATTTAAATACACAAATAATATAATAATATCCAGTGTTCAAGAAAATGGCCACTTTCATTCATTGCAGGAGGGAAATTAAATTGGTCTAACTTTTCTGTATGATTTGTCAATACTCATCAAAACCCTTTAAAATATGCCTATCCCTTGACCTAGAAATTAGACTTCTATAAACATGTCATAAGAAGTGATTAGAAATGTAAGCAAATATTTAGATAGCATGCTCATAAAAGTTCTGCTTTTAAAATGAAAAAATTGAAAGCACTAAATCTACAAGAGCATATAGGTTAAATGAATTATGGTCTATTTATACAATAAACTGTTATTTCTCTATTAAAAACTACTGTGTATCATAGCTGAATTTTTTTCCAGAGAAAGATGCTCACAATATATTGTTCAATATACAACTACAAGGTAATGTGCTCCTGTTTACATAGCTATCTAGAGGAATATGTACAACATTGTACTAATAGTCATTATCTTTAAATGGTAAGATTAAGGGACTAAAGATTTTTCTTTAATTTGCTTATATAATTTTTCTAATTTTGCTAATAAAGATGTATTTTCTACCTTTTTGAAAAGAGAGAAAACTTTACATTGAATTTTTAAGTCTTTTAAATTTTGAAACTGTAAAGCAATTCTGAAATTAAAAGCAAATATTCATGAACTGCTGCAGGAGTCATGGAAGCATTTTCTATAAATAGAGATTATTTTGATTACAACTAACAGGTGTTGGCTAGATTTCATGGAGTTATGACCATTGTTCCATTTCATATTCTTAAAATGTGTGAAATAAAGTATATTGAGTTTATGCTATATTTAATGCCTCAAAATAAGACTCTCAATGTCTATGGGCTATTCCTGTTATTTTTACATAATTAACAAGGAAAATATCCCTGTAGAAAAAAAGATGTTTTCACCAATTTTCAAGAATGTAGTTGTGCATTAATGACTTTGTAAGTTATTTGAGATATTAAGAATACATGCCTGGGGATTCTGGACTATGAAAGAAGCTCCCCCCCAAATCTGTCTGAGGTGAGGAGAGATTGTGGGGCAACCAGAAAGACTTCCTGGAGGATGTGCCCCTTGTTGGTAAGCATGGGTTAGAGTCATTTTTATATAATAATTAGCTATTCACTGTGTCTGCCCTGCCCCTCTCTCTAGCAGACAGACCTTCCTAATTATGATTGACATAAGCTATTATTTATGAGTTTTCACTCCCTGAGCATGCAGAAAGTGGGTAACCTGTAACAGTGTTCTGGGCAGTAGGAAAACATAAGTTTAGGATTGAAAACTGATGAACGATCTTCTTGCTTGTTTATGATACTGAGTCTTATTGTAACAGGAGTTACTGTAAAGTTCGATCATAAACCTGTCCCTGTATACAAGAGTTTTCTTGGCTGTTAAACAAAGATTAATTTTCCAGAAGTAATCATCAAGTCTCTCCTCTGCCAAGGAATCTTGAATGACTTCCCATCACTTTAATACAGAAAATCAGACTCCTTGACCTGGTGCACTCAGCCCTCCATTTCCTGACTATCCCACTTTTCTGACCATGTTTCCCACTATTTCCTTTCCTGTATACTATTGCCCAGACAATGGAACAACCTACTTTTATTTTTAAGCATGTGCAACCTTGCCCTTCTCAATACCATCACTCAGACTATTTCTCTTTGAGAATACGTTCTGCATCACCTTTGCACACACTAATTTTACCTCAACCCTTAGCTCTTATACAAAATCTTTCCAAATTCTCCCAACACAGAAATCATCACTTTCTTCCACCTGGCCAGTGCAGACTTTATCTGTGACTATATAATGACCCACTCCTAACCTGTGTTATGGATATTTGTGTACTTGTAGTAGCGATTAGTGCAAGCTTTTAGATGGCAAAACCAATGTGTAATTTTGTTTTGCAAAGCACTTAACCCAGTGTCTTGAAATGTAGACATGTGTTGAATGAATGAATGAGCGAATGAATGAACGAATGAATGAAATGCCTAACCACGATCCTAGCCACTATATCTCTGAGTTCATCTGCATTTAGCCAGAGGTAACAGCTGGTGCTCCTGTTAACCGTATAGCACATACTTTTGACCCTTGCCTCCATCACTGCTGTGGGCTTCCATTTAGGACCCCTCAGAGTCTCACAGTAAGTTCTGGGGGGTCCCCGAGTACTATGTCAGGGGGATTCATGAACAAACCTCAGTGGCTCTTATGTCGGCAGCTGCTGTTCCGCTAAAGCTTCCTTTGGTAGATTCTCTGCCACGGGCCTCTGTTGCTGATTGAAGCCCCTTGGGGGACCTCACCAATTTGGACCCTGCTATGAATCTCCTTTATGTATCTTATAATGGGCCTGACTCCAGGGGTAGGATGCAGTGGCCCCCCCGAGAAGTCAGGACAGAGAAGAGGCAGGGGCTGGCCTGCTGCTCTTCTCCACCCCATCGACAGGGTATCCTGCCTGCCGGCTCCCTTCATTTATCCTTTTTTAAAAATAATTATCCACCTCTTTTTGTTATGAGATTTTTGTGCTCACAGTAAGGAGTCTTAAAAATAGAAAACACATCAGTCATCTATTTAACTAATCCCTACAGCGTTTTAGAAGCAACTAGAGAATTCTATGATGAGCAGTTTCATTGAAAAACCTCCGAGGAGGGAGGCTTACTATAAACTATGCGAAGTGTGGCAGTCCTCTAAATGACCAAAACACCAACAGCCTCATAGCCAGCCTCCTTTGGGGTTTAACCTATTGTTTTGTGTCCTTCCTGCACTGGCTACAGCCATCCTTTGGCACATTTGGAAACTTTGGGTTCAGGGCAGTCCCACGACTTCGGTGAGCTGAATACAGAACGTGTCTCTTCTTCAACACCCTGGTTGAGAAGGTGAGCTATCAGGGGTGGAGGAGTACCCCTCATGGGGGAGGGGACAGGGGAAGGGAGTCCCTCTCTGCAGGTAGGTCAGCACAAAAAGGCCTCATTCTCCTCCACAGCAAAGACAGTGGATCCCTTACCGTTTTGCACTTCCTTTTCTTTGAGCTGCTGCCCTCTCTCCTACTCTGTCAAGTGTATGTGTTTGGCAGGGAAGTTGGCAAGCATTTCACAAGACAGTAAAGGTTAAGGTACGGTGGAGGTTGTTTAGTGCAGAACTGTAAATATTTGTTAAAGGTTTGTGGAGCTGCTTCTTTTGATACCTCTAATCCACTGAGACAGAAATAACTTCAAAGCCATGCCTTGGCTGACTTGGTCCTCGACCAAAGGGAAAGATTAGCTACTGCAAACGTATGTTTTCACTCACAGCCAGGCAGCCTGCCTTAGCAGGCGTCCTGAAGGATGAATCATCAGTTAATTGTCATCGGGCACTTGTACATCTGCTTAGGAACATCAACGGAGCAGGAGAGGAGCTGCGTGAATAAATGTGAAGGAGTCTTTACACCGTTCCCTGCCGTCAACAGCGGAATGAGAAGCGAGGTTTGTCTGTTCAAAATGATGGACTGAGCCAGCTTCTCTGCCCAGAGCATGGAGGCTTCACACTGTGCTGCTGAAGCGGTTGGAGAGCAGTGATCGCTCTCTACCTTTTGGGCTTCTCTAGAGCTTTCAGAATCTAGTGATGTCCAAACTGTCCTGTGAGAGCCAGGCATCTGAGGAGGAGAGGAGAGGGAGTTGAAAGTTATTTTACAATTGCAATGGGTTTTTGGAATCCTGGTAAATTGTTTTTCATATTTTAAATGTCTGTAAGCAATTACTGTTGAATCCAGCATCTTAATTTTCTTCCATCTCCAAATTATACCCATATTTTCATCTCATAGAGTCTTATTTGTTCCCCAAAGCAATGAAGAACAGACAGGAGTGAACAGAACACATGTTGCCGTCTCAAGGGAGAAAATGGATTACATGCCTGACTATGTCTGCCTAATGAACAGTATAAAAAGTGAACAGAGACATTTTTTCATCTTCTCCTATTCCCAATGTCACTTAAATACTTAACTCCTATTATTACTACATCTCTATAGCCAGTACAACCCAATTCTAACCATGGATTCTTGGCTAAAACCAAGTATAAATTCTACTCTATCATGTTTTTTGTCTCAATTGTTAACATCGAAAAACTCTACTTACCAGCTGAAGAGGCTTTAGAAACTTTGGAAGATCTCTGAGCTGAAGTCAGCTTTTTCCCCAGCCAATGCCTTCTGGATTTGACGTTGAGGTTTGGGGCCTGACTGCAGCCTCCCAGCCACTTTCACCAGAAGAATCATTCTTTGGGGGACTCTCACAGTTATTCAGTGGAAACAAGCCCTGAACCATGACTAGAGCTCACAGGAGGTAGGAGAAGGTCTGAAATGATGGATGTCAATGGATGTAGGAAATGTTTCATCAAGGAGGGCACTATCAGATTTAAATGTCTCCGAGTTTAAGAAGAAAGAGACTTGATATAAGTTTATGTGATTTAACAAAAAAGAGGCAAATGAGTCAAAGGCTGGTATAATCAATGTATGCTGGGAGTTTGAGTTCAGAGGATAAGATCATCAGCCAGATTGCTCCAAAAGGACTTCAGGAATTAAGCGAGGCCTGAGCTGGTTTTTGAAGGATGTATCTGGGGAATACAGTCTGGGAAATACATGTGTCTGTGGTGGTAGCACAGAGTAGCCAGCTGTTCACCAAACCTGTGTCCTCCTCTTTCTGGACACCCTATGTGATTATATTCGATGCTGTTATGTGACTCAGCTCTGCTATGTGCCTCCTCCGGGCCTGACCCATAATAAGCTCCCTGTGTGAGTCTCCCTGGTCTCTCTCCTTTTGGAGTGACCCTGGAAACCACATGTTAAGGATGGTAGGGCCACAAGATTGAAGGATCCTGAATCCCAGAATCATCACTTGGAGGGGGACCACCTGCCAAGTAGGAATACCTGTTTTGGATTTTAAGTGAGCAAGCAATAAACTTCCCTTGTATTGAGCCACTGACATTTTGTTTATCTGTTATAACAAGTAGCATTATTTGGAAGTGAAACACATGTTTGAAGGGCAAGAAACAGATTGATAAGTCCTGGAAGGAGGGCTGGAAATGGGATCAATTGGAGAAAATGTTGAAAAAGTGGGTGGTGGCCAGCTTATGCAGGACTTTAGTTCCAAGGGGAAGTGCTTGAATTTTCATAACATTGTTCTTCACATTTGTATTTTCACATTAAAAAAACACTTTACATTCATTATTTAATTTTTCCTTACAATAACCCTATGAAGCAGATATTAATATCACATTTTATAGATGATGACATTTAGGCTTTAAGCAATTAAAGTTACAAAAGTTATTCAAGCGTAGAGCTAAGATTTGAACCCATGGTAACTGATTCCAAGGCTAGCACTCTTTCTGTAACAGACCTGATTCATACGGCCAATGGAAAGTCAGAAACTACAGCAAGAAGTTTATGTTCTCAAGACAGAGTCTAAGGATTTTTGTTTTGGAAGCGGCTTTTAGGATGAATTAGCAAAGTGATTCCGATTAGTGAACTTCTGAGGTCAGCCGGGGGTAAAGAAATAAGAAGCTTGAATGAAGATGGTGGCAGATGAGAAGGAAAGGAAGGTCAGGGTGAAGTTTTACAAAGGAAAAATTCATTTATAGAACCTGGTGCCTGAGTGTGAGAGACAGAGGCAGGATTAGACACTCTCCTGTTAAGGTTCAAGTGTATCTTGGCACGTTTGTCAAATGGGAGGGAAGGCCCTGAGGAGTTAATTTGCATAGGGGATGTTAATATTTCTTGGAAGGAGGACACACCTGTGCTCCTTTGGGTGATGGAGGAGGGGTATTTATTCCATTTCCAGGGCCTTGGTCTATATCTGAGACAGGTGGAGAGAGAGGCAGAAGGTAGAAGCGATGAAGGTGTTTTCATGAAAGATTTTGTGACATGTGGGGCACAAGTCAGTCTGTTTCAAGGCCCAAGAAACGAAGTGGGACATGGAGCTGGCATGAGTGGCTCTGAGAGGCCCGAAGGGGATGTGCATCTTTCGGCAGCTGGTGTGTCTTGCAGATCTGGGAGACTGGGGATAGCCCTGGGACAAGAACGGCATTTGGGAATGGCTTCCCCTCAGAACGTGCCAGTAGTGGGGCAGCACCTGTGCTCATGTGGAGGGAGCAGGTGCAGACTTCTCATCTGCACGTGAGACACGTCCAGGGCATCTCAGGAGCACCTGGCTGGGGTGAGGGGAGGGCCCTCCACGTGGGGACAATGGGCAAGGAAACTCGGAATGATTGCTATTGATGTAGTTATTTCCAAAGGTTGGTGAGCCCTGGGGACATTTTGGGTCTCACTGGGACCCACACTGAGAATATTAATGTATCATTTAATGAGGAGACACCTTCCATGCACGAGATAGGATCATTTAAGGATTGAGACCAGAACAACAAAAATGAGCTTATTCATACAAATGTAACTTAATCCTTACCTATTTTAAGCTTCTTATTGTGCCTTATTACTTGATGGGACTTGGTCTGGCCCCGTCCTTGGTGTTTAAGAGGTTATATTTTCAGAAAATAGGGATTTTTTTTTTTACTTGAATGTTTCAAAATGCTTTCATGGTATGTGAACAAAGCCACTTGATTAAAGCGTTTGCAGTTCACAATAAATCCTTTTCTTCTTTCCAAAGAATTCAAGGTTCTGGCACAAACTAAAAGGGTTAAACTACACCTGGCCCTTTCATTGTGTCATTTCACAAGCAGCGAATATTATGAGTAAAGTCCAAAATATGAGTCTTCATGCGAGTATTTGGCAATTTCTTCCCTCCACGCCCCTCTGCACCGTGTCCAACCCCATATATCTCACGATGTAAACGTTATTTATTAAGTACTGTGTGGCGATGAAGCAAATTAGTGGTTTTGTCACCCCTCCATTAGTAGAGGCAGAAAACCTGTAGAGACTAAACTTTTGCTCATTAATCTGTTCTTTGTTACCTCCCCTGTTCTCACAAAACCCCCGAACCAGAAGCTAGCTCCCTGGTAATGCCTCTGCGTTGTCTGCTCCACGGAGGGTGTGTTTGAGATGCAAATGGAAAGGGCTGGCTCTTTAAACACACAAAACCCATCTATACATCGAGTGAAGATGAGCCCATTCTAAGCCACACGCTATTATTTTTCTTGCTTTGAGTGTCATTACCGCAGGCTTCTGCCTCCCTCTCATTTGTCATCCTCCTCAAATAAATAGCTCCCATGGGAGACGGAAGCGGTGCTGCACCTTTTCGGCCCCCTCTAAGCAGCCCGGCTTATTTTGACAGATTGCTCCATTAAAGCAAGTCTATTTACTTAAAAACAGACTGCCAGCCTTCCTTGCATAAACGCCAGCGAGAGAGGGACAGAGCTGTCCCTTGTTCTCAGCCCAGCTATTCTCCACATTGTTTCAGGCTTTTTGTATTTTGGACGGGAGGATGGAGGCTGGGAGCAGTAGCCCTTTCTGGCGCTGCCCTGGGTGTTGCCTCGTCCCTGCTCCACAGCAGGGACCAATGTTATTTTTTGGCAAGAATGCAAAGCAAACGGAGATGCGGAAGGAAAAGTTTGTCAGAGCATGTTACACAGGCCCAATTCGACAACGGCCTAATAATAATTTAGTTTTTTGCCCATTCGTTTTATCCTTCACAATATGCTTTAAGGCAAAGTTAGCACAATTCATCCCTTCATTCATCAAGTATTTACGGAGTGCCTATGATGTGCCAGGCACCGGACTCTGTAGTGAAGATATGGCACCGAAGAAACCAGATAAAAATCTTTCCTCTTTATGAAGCAATATTCCGTTGGGAAGAGACAGAAACAAAAAGAAAAAGAAAAAAAAAGCATATTAGGCGCTAACAATGTGGTTAAACATAAAGTTATAGGTTTTCACATATTACATAAATCTATTTTGAAATAACTAATGATGGCATATCATTTTACAGTTTATAATTTTTTTACATGTCAGGTTAAATCATAGGCAATTTCATAAGTTTCAACTTCCACATCATCTCATCTTATTCTGATAACTCTGGTATTATTCTTGATCCTATTTACAAACGATGAAAGAGTGGATTGTGTAAGCCCGAGATCACAGGCTCACCTCAAACTCAGGTCTCGGACAGAACAACTAGGAGAGAAAACCCAAAATCATGGATCCAGTAAGTAGCCAATTTAAAAAATAATACTGGAAAAACAAAAACTCAAGGTTATTAGTGGCTCTGTCAGTTCTTATATGGAGAGGGATTGAAGGAGTTTCATAAATTATGCTATGGTCACTTTCCCCAAATCCTTTCAGACTTTGCCTCTGAAAGTGACACATACTCAGCAAACCCTGGGAGTGGAATGTAGTACAAGCAGTGTGGAACCAGCACACACTTTCTGGCTTACAGTGAGATGTGGTCAAAAAAACAGTGTTTAGATTTTCCATACCCACATCTGAGTTAAATCTGTGACTAGAGCTGGAGACTACAGTTAATGAGAGAGAACTTGGGGGTAACCTGGGTACTGCCAACTCTAGAAACAAAAAACCAAAAGCTCCCTTCTTAGTGCAGGCAAAGATCTGCACGGAGGAGAAACTGCTGGAAGTAGAATCCAATTGAGAATAGAAATAATGATGGAAAAGGAATGAGAAGTTCTGATGAAGAGGGGAGAGGGTAACAGAAGGCACATCTCAGAAAGCTCAAGGCCATGTAAATATTTATCTCTTCAAAAATAGGGCTTCCCTGGTGGCGCAGTGATTGAGAGTCCACCTGCCGATGCAGGGGATGCAGGTTCGTGCCCCGGTCCGGGAGGATCCCACATGCCGCGGAGCGGCTGGGCCCGTGGGCCATGGCCGCTGAGCCTGCGCGTCCGGAGCCTGTGCTCCACAACAGGAGAGGCCATAACGGTGAGAGGCCTGCACACCGCAAAAAAAAAACCCACCAAAAAACAAAAAACCAAAACAACAACAACAACAACAACAGCACAAGAGGGGATCCTAGTACTATGAAACTAGAAAAGCTATGCACTCACCCCTCCTTCCTAAAAGTATAGTAAAAGCCCTCTGAAAAATGAGCAACAGAAAAGGATTGTGAGTGAATCAATAGTTATTCAAAAAAGGAGAATAAGAAGTAGAATAACATCCCCATTCAATGAAAGATTCTAGAAAGATATTCCCACAAAGCAGATGACAATTGTAAACTAATATTTCAAAACAAGCTAAAAGAAATTGATAGAAATTATGAGAGAACAACAGAAATCAGAATTAGGAAGACTCAGGAGATACTGGAGAAAGGGACATTTAAATGCAAAACAACAGAATTCACAAAAGAAGTAAAAATAAAAGAAAAAGAATTTTAGAAATGAAGAAACAAGGAAGAAAACAAAAGAAAATAAACGCAATGGATATTGCCTTAGAGAAATAGAAGAGGGGAAAAGGAAAACTTTTAAAAATCAAGTAGAACTGAAGAAACAGAATTTGAGAGTAAGTGATAGAAGGATTAGCAAAGAAGATCCAGTATACATATGGCAGGAATCCTCAAAGAAGAAAACCAAATAACTGCAGTACAAGAAATGTTAAAGTTTATAATTCAAGAAAACTTTCCTGAAATCAAAGATGATTTCAAGCCTCAGATTAAAAGAGAAACTTGGGAAAACTGACCCCCAAACGGCCAACCTTGATACATAGTCTAGTAAACATATGGGACTTGAAAGAGGTAAAAGGAAAAAATCTTCAGGGTATCCAGGTTAAAAGACAATTCATGTGTTAGGTAAAGAAAATCAATTTTTATCAGACCATTCGAGAGCAATGTGTTATGCCAGAAAACAATGGAATAACATAATTAGGATACTCAAGGAAGGAAAATGTAAGCTAAGGAGTTCATATCCAGCCAAACAAAATACAGCGTTCAGACCCGCTGTCATGACCATGCCGAAACTCAGGAAGCATTGGTTCCGTGAGTTCTTCCCGAGGAGTCTACTAGAGAATGTACCTTAGACAACCACAATAACCAAAGAGGCATTGATATAAGGGTATTGGATGTTACTGGAGGATATGCTCCACTAAAATGAGGAAAAAACAAAACAAAGCAAAACCCCAAACACAGGAATCCAGGAAACAGGATCCAACACCAAAATGTGAAACAGAATAATCTGACAAATTCTCCTTTGTGGAAAACTGTCTTTGGAAGGGACATTTTATAGAGGTGCTGGGGTGTGTGCAAAATTTAGTCAGATGGTCAGAGTAAACTAAGCAACTAAAAAAATAAGACAGTTATTTCAGAATAAACAGAAGGTTGTATAAGAAGCTAAATATAATCACAGTATATTATTGTCCTTAACATAGTATGTTCCTTGAATAATATTTACATAGTCATAATAATAGAAATAGTGACTATGTTACCAACCCTTTTGAGTCGGGGCCCCAACAAGGGTCCTTCTGCCTGGTGTCACTGGAGCCGACAGAACGAGACCAAGTTTGGTTCAGAACCAAAGGAAAACTTCATTCTTTGATCAGAGAATGGAGGGTCCTGAGCTCAGGCTCTAGAGCACATGCTCTACCCATAGGCTGGGGGCGGGGCTGCTTTACTGGGTTCTCCTCAGCGTGGGGCGGGGGATGGCGGCCGCGGAGCACTTCCGGGTTCAGGACGGGCGTGCTCCTCAGGCTTCAGATCACCGCGCAGGTGCAGCGTCTCTGCGCACGGCCCGCTGCCACTTCAGATCACTGCGCCGGTGCAGCGTCTCTGCGCATGGCCCGCTGCCGCTTCAGATCACTGCGCAGGTGCAGCGTCTCTGCGCACGGCCCGCTGCCGCCATCTGGAACTGAGTGTGGAGCGCCGGGATTCTGCGCACCATCAGTCCGCAGGGCTGAAGTCTCAGTTGCGGCTGTTTGGACTAGGAACTCTGGTCTGAAGGGCTGGGTGCGAGGCTTCTTTGCGAGGCCCCCAATGAACAAGTGAAACTAGAGGAAGCGCAAAGGAAAAGAAGAAGGTTAGACTTTGTTTTATTACCCAGATTCTATTTTTAGTTCTCAGGAATTGCTAATGGTCTTTGCTGGTGACAAATATAGACATGATCCAAAAAACAAGAAAAATGGTATTTGGAGAATAATGAAGGGAAGAGATGGTGTGATTGAATTAATTCCTGATCCACCGGAGTAAAAAGCCAGTAGCTACTGGATCAAGTAGTGGGATTATATTATACATATTATTTGGAAATATGGAGGCAAATTGAAGAAAAAACAGAAAGGATTCAAAGACGTTGCTTCCAAGGAAAAGGATGAGGAGGATAAGTGGGATGAGAGGTTTATTTCAGTTATAAGCGTTTCAGGCCTATTTACATTTTAACCAGTTTGCGTGTAATCTTTAACAGATTAAAAACAAAAACAACCCCCCCCCCCACAGCTGCCACGGAGCCCCCGCTTGCAGACCGAACAACTTCCCAACCACACGCCCTGTTGGGCCTCACCCAGCAGAGTGAGCAGCCGGCTCTCTGTGGGCTCTGCCTCCCTCTGACTCCCAACCCGTTGCCTAAAGGATAGGGATCCTTTCAGTTTTCTCAGAACCAGAAGCCCGGGTCATAGGATGTGAAGGTTGGAAACGCGCATTCGAGATCACCCTTTGCACTTTTTCCTCATTTCCTGCGGAGGAAGTCAAGGCTGATGGGGCGTGAGAGCTGGCCCAAAGGCACTGCTCCGTTTCCGTGTCTGAACTGGATCTTGGGTCTCCAGATCTCATGACGGGTGTGCTTTCCACTGCTGCAAAGTGTCTCCTCCTGCGAGTTTATTCTGGCCTATGTGAGCATCTCCCTCCATGCTGCTGATTTTCTTGGTGTCTTGCTTTTCCAGCTGCCCTCTTACCCAGGTAGTGTTCTGAGCTTTATTATAATTACCCTCAGGGGTGTTTGGCCTGTTGGGGTGGGGTGGGTGGGTGGGAGGAGTCCTGTGCAATTTACCCTGAACTCTGCTGCCCCCTGCTGGCGACGGCTGATGTTTACTTTTCACCCTTTACATCTGGGTCCCGCCGGCCTCTTAATGAAATATGTTACCTTTAGCACTTTGGCCTCTATCTCTAAGTGAAGAAAATCCTTTCCTTCAGGGCACTGATGTGCCCTCTGACCTGTGCCAATCTGTGTTGACCAGTCCAGTTTGTTCTAGGCCCTTCCTTGCTTCTTAAACTGTGATCTTTGAACTAACAGTGTAGACATTACCTAGGAGCTTGTTAGAAATGCAGAATCTTGGGCCTCACTCCACATTTACTGAATAAGAATCTGCAGTTTAGCTAGATCCCCAAGTGATTTGTGTGCACACGAAATTTGGAGGAGCACTAGATCAAACTCAACTACACTTCAGGAAAGAACTGAGATCATTCTTACCTACTTGGTAATTATCTCTGATCACTCTAATACCTGTTCCAGTCCTGTTACCTGGTAATAATCAATTCTTGCCCAGATACTTTTTTCTGCTCCATTTATGCCAGAACAACTGCCTATAATAACAGAGAACAGAAAGTAGCATAAATGGAGTTCTAAATTTTAAAATTCACTGAATTAAAATTAATCCATTAAATCAAATGGTGAAAAGGCATAGCACATGAATTGTGCTACAGTATCTTAATCGTTCTGCATATTTTCCTCTTTCCTCCCACAGTTATTAATAGAAATGGCATATTTTAGCTTTGAAGATAGGCTAAAATTATTCTATAAGTTCTTAAAAGATCTATTTTGTTTATAATTTATAAAATCTCTGTGTATAACTGAATGGGTACTTAGGAAGCATTAATCTGGGGGGGGGGGGTTCAGAATTCCAGAAAAAGAACATATTATTAACTGAAGTCTCTCCCATGTTCTTCTGCACGTCATTTATTCTAAGGCATTCAGTCAGCAAACGTTTACCAAGCACCCGCTATGAGTGTTAGATGCTGAGAATTAATGGCAGATATGGTTCCTGTTTTCACTGATCTTCCAGTCTAAGTCAAAAGACAGCCATTAAACAAATTGTGGTTTAATAAAACTGTGTCAAGTGCTAAAAGAGAAAGTGTAGGGTGATGGAAGATCGGTTGACTTCCATGAAATAAATGACACTTAAAGGATACCGGAATTGGTGAGGAATGGGGGAAAGAGCATTTTAGACAGAGACGGTTCTGAGACGAGCAGGAACAGCGTGGCAACACCAAGAAGGTGACTGTGGCTGCAGCATAAGAACGGAGAGGGAGGGCTTCCTGGTGGCGCAGTGGTTGAGAGTCCGCCTGCCGATGCAGGGGACACGGGTTCGTGCCCCGGTCCGGGAGGATCCCACATGCCGCAGAGCGGCTGGGCCCATGAGCCATGACTCCTGAGCCTGCGTGTCCGGAGCCTGTGCTCCGCAACGGGAGAGACCACAGCAGTGAGAGGCCCGTGTACCGCAAAAAAAAAAAAAAAAGAATGGAGAGGGAGAGTCTCCCGAGAGGAGACCTGCGAGGTATGTGAGGAGACCTGCGAGGTATGTCGAGGCCCAAGCTGCAGGGTTTAAAAGCTCCTGGAACTTAGTTGATGATTTATCATTAGAACAATGGGAGACACTGGAGAGTTAAACTCAGGGGAATGACATCATATGATCTTTTTGTTCTCACCAACGTGCTGTTGTTTATACAGACTGAAGCTGACCCTGAATCTCTGGGCCACTGCGGGGAGGACCAGTCTTTGGGTTGAGTGTAGGCTCTGTGCCCTTGGGATGGCTCAGCCCTCTCTCACTCTTTCCTTCTCCGCATCTCAGTTTGGCGACTCTCTCAGGGAGTAAACTGCTCAGGCCCAAGTTCTAGGACAGATATATCGCACTGCACCCAGTGAGATGGGAGGACACCCACGTCTCCCCCGTCCTCACTCTCCCTCAGCACAGGCCTACAGGTTGTGCCTACCCATCTTCTGTCAACCCCCTGAAATAGGTCCTTGCCTCTTCTCTCCTAGCTAGCCCCCTGCTCCAAAGCTTCAGTGAAGGATTCGATGTAGTCTCCCTGAAGGTTTTTTCCCATGATGTGTTCTGACTCCATATGAGATGATGCTTATTCTTTGAAAATAAGCCCCTGGTGTGTAAAGGTTAAGGATATCTTTCTTTAGGCTTAGAACAGACACTGATGTCAGTTCATCCCTGGATAGAATTACTGGAAAGGGAAGTTCAAAGGGAGAGCTCTGATTTGACAAGAAGAATCTCAGAAGTATGACGTTGCTCAACAAAGTTTTACTTCAGGAGGAAGTACTCATACTATTCTAGAAGGAGCACGTGGATTATTTAGAAACTCTGAAAACTGACTAGTAGGCCTTTCTGATGCTATAGCTTTCAGCAGCATAGAAGAAAGATAATGTTAACCTATTAGTAGAAATGGAATTGCTTTTTTTTTTTTTTTGCGGTACGCGGGCCTCTCACTGTTGTGGCCTCTCCCGTTGCGGAGCACAGGCTCCGGACGCGCAGGCTCAGCGGCCATGGCTCACGGGCCCAGCCGCTCTGCGGCATGTGGGATCTTCCCGGACCGGGGCACGAACCCACGTCCCCTGCATGGGCAGGCGGACTCTCAACCACTGCGCCACCAGTGAAGCCATGGAATTGCTTTTAAAATAACTATGTGGAGGTTGTGAGGAAGAGGAGTGAAAATGAAGTTGGTACGAGTCAGAAAGATTTTACTCTGCAACGAAGTTTTGTTTTCTTTGGTTCTGTATTCTGTTATTGAAAAATTATTGATTTATTGAAATTCATTCTTTAAGATTTCTTAACAGAACTATTTATTTTATGTGAATAACACTGCTCTGCAGTACTTACTGTCTGTCTTTGTCATAAGCTCCATGGGCAACCAGGCCTGGGCTCCGGCAGGCCATACTGACTGATCACTTGAGGTCATGGCTGGGGGTAGCAGATGTGGTCTTCAGAAGTGTCCCCAGGAGCCTGGGAGAACAAGTCTCAGTACAAAAACCAAAGTGGGTATGTGGTTCTGAAGAGGTGTTTCTCCAAACTCACATAAACGTGAGTCCTAAAGCACTACCCTGACCACACCAGCACCTGTTGCTTTGGGCTGAAGCCAAGAATCTGATTTTGCAATGTTAGTGTGCTACCAGTATTCCAAAGGAGGCTGTAAAATCCTCAGACCTGGCTGACTGTACACTGATTTATACATTTCTATTTGTGCCAACATAAGCACATGCCATATAACACACTGAGGGATTCTGTAGTGAAATCATACAATGACAGGTTGTAACACCAAGAATTCTGAGCATCCAGTGAGTGTCCAGGCTCTTCTAGAACTTTGTACGAACCCTCAATAGAGCAGGTAGAGTTTGGGAAGGATTTCTCCCTCAGCTGAAGCCTATTCAAGTCACTCTCTAGAAAAAAAATGCTGCTTCCAGGGAGCTGTCATTTCTCTCTATTTCCTTTTCACCCACCAATCTTCCTTGAACAAGATGAGCAAATGTGGGAGCAAGAGTGCAGAACCACGTCCTGAGGATCAGCGTTTAGCAGGTGAAGTTCTAGAAGGGAGACCAGTGTTTGGGTGCCATCAAAATCAGTAAGGGCATTTCTAGTGGAACAGAAACGTTTTCCCTGAAGGCAGATGTCTAAGGGCTCTCACACTTTCACTTCCTGGAAAAGGTAACAAATACAGTAAAATATGTGATTTTCCTTAGATGTTCCGGATGAATTTCCCATGAGATTTCTATTTGTGCCTTTTTTTTGGTGTGTGTTTGCTGTTTTGTGTTCTGTGTTCAAGAAAAAAACCTGTGTTTTCGTTATAACTGGTGGCAAAAGTCAACCAGGCTGGAGGTCTTTGCCTTTGCTCCAGCTATCTCTTCTTTACTGCAAGGTACTTATTGTGGGGGGGCAGAGGTTTTTGCAGAATGAATAAAACTGGGTGAGCTTAAAAAGAAAACCAGGGACAAAGAAAGTGGCTATATCGAGTGAGTTTAAAATGTCCTATTTTCTGCAGCAGTGCGTATAAGAGACCAACCTCTGAGAGCCATGTTCACAGCCTCGTTAAATGCCCAGAGCTGGAAAAAAATCTGCAGACTTTATTGGCCTATTTCTCACTCCATCCTTGCTTTGGTTGGGCTTAGGAACTTAGACTGTCCTGGTGAAGGAGGAAAGAAAGGGAGGTGAGAGAGACAGAATCATATTTAGAATGACAGCATTAAATTTGAAGAGACTAAGTAAACTTAAGTGGAAATAAAAGCTCAAGAACTAAAATAACATCAGTCTCAGTACATAATCTATGAAATTTATATCTGCTTAGTCACTAAACAGAGTACAGAGTAGCATCTGCACCACAGATGTCCTCAGAGCACTTGTATGTGTGGGACTTAAAAACCATCCTGAGGAATTTCCCAAAACAAAATCATCTCCAATGGTAACTAATATTTACCTTCAGAAAAGTGAAGACTAGCAGGTCCTCCTCAGCTGTTCTTTTGCTAAAACAAAAAAAGTTCTTCATCTGGCATTGCCAGTTTTGTAATTCCTAAATCTGATATTTGTTAACTGCATATGGCATGCCTGGTACTGTGTAACTCTGGGGTGCTTCTATAAATATAAGTGTGATACAGTCCCGCCCAAGAAGAGTTTACATTCTAGTCAAAGAAATTAGCTACATGCATATTGGGTAACATTAAGGGATAGGACTGGATCTGATGAAGTTTCATTGTGGTACAACTGAATACTAACATTTATTAATCACCTACTACGTACCAGCTTCTGTACGAATTCCTCTATGTCTATTAACTTTTTTATCCTGGCAACAATCCTCCGGGGTAGGAGCAATTATTATCTCCATTTTCAGAAGAGGAAATGGAGACACAGAAGTTTAACACCATCACCAGACTGTATATGGCTGAACTAACAATCAAAACTGGCAGTCTGGTTCCTGTGCTTCAGCTCTGACCTCTGAGATTTCCTGCCTCCTAGAGTGAGAAGGAAGGAGAACAAGGGCCAACATCATCTGGGTAGTTTCTTGGAAAAGGCATGGTTTGAGCTGGGTCCAGAAATACCAGTAGACATATGTGAATTGCTAGAAGCAGAGGCTGGAAGGGCTTTCCAGTTAGGGGAACAGCATGAACATGGGTGGGCTCCAGGCAGAGTGGGTGGAGGGGCAATAAGGAGTCATGCCCACTTGGAGCCCAGTGTGTTCCAGTGGAAAAAGAAGGGGCTCCAGGGTTATACCCATTTAGTTCAAGTTCTAGCTCAGTCACTTGCTTGCTTGATCAACTTCTCTGAGGCTCAGTTTCTTCATCTGTCTATTGGGAGGAAATCAATACTCTTGTCACAGCGTTGTTAGTAATAGAGATATTATACACATAGTCACATTATAGGTACACAATAAAAGAAAGCTGTTATATTACTGTAAAATCTGTGTTAGGAGAAATGGGAACTCATACAAGATAGGGAGATGGGGCCAGATTGTGGAAAGCCTTTAGGTTAGTGTTTTTCAAACAGGGTTAGGACCCATTAATGGACAGTGATTAGTTCTAGTGGGCAGCAACAAGTTTGTTTTATTTATTTTTGGGTGAAATAGAGCTGGAATTGAAATTTCAGAGTGCATCTAGGGTAATAAAGTATTGTTTCATGATTCTCTTGATTCAGTTTATGTATATTTTTGTGTATTTTATGTATGTGTATGCAGGGTCACAATATAAAAATTATTTTGTACTGTGGGTTGAGGTAAGAAAAAGGTTTAAAAGCCACTGCTTTAGGTGGTGCCTTCCTCTACTAATTCCAGATTTCCTGGTAGATAATAACTTGCCAACAAGACCCAGAGCAATTTTGAAATGCTTGACAGTGTAGTAAGTGTAGATTGTAAACCACGGCAGAGTGAGAGTATGTGGAGAGTTTATCTTGGCTTTATCCTGTGAGGCTGTAGAGACACAAAACTGTGGCCAAACAACATGAGGAAAGAGGAGTTCCTTTGTAAGAGTCACACATTACTGCTTTTGACCTCAAGAAGCCATGTGGTGAAACTTGTTCCGAACCTGGCTAACAACTTTTACAAGTCTTCTGGAAAATTTGTGTCAGTTGAAAACTTTCTAAAGAAAAAAAACATGTGGGAAATAATCATTCTTATAGAAGTACTATTTTCAAATTTGCTAAATAAAAAACATTTTCCCCAAATGTCTCTTTTCCCCACCAGCAGTACCTTCTAATATAGCCACTTGATAGGTTGGTTCTGTAGAGTTTCCTCACTCTTAGGAGGCAACAGCTGGTTCTTCCTAAATTGTTGTCAATGGCAACCATAAAGGAAAAAAGAAAAGGTAAAGGGTGGAAAGTTGGAGGCAGGGGGGAATGTAAAAGATGTTTAATAATTACAATTAACAATGTCAACCTAAAAAGAATCCTGTCCTGAATATTTTCGTAAGTGAGATTGCTCTCTGCTTTCTACTACACAGGATATCTTTCTGTCCCCTCAGCCTCCAGAGTGCCCCAGCCCTTCTTTCTCCTTCCACATGGAAGCAGTTTGCCACAGTTCACATCTGACCTCTCTAAGGGTGCAGTGACTTCGACCCAGCTTCTTACTGGTGCATCTCTGAAGTTGTAGTTCTGTTCTGAAAGGAGAAATTATTCTTGTCTTCTAATTATTCTTGCACTCCAGGAAGTCACTCTGTTATCTCCCTTCTAGTTTCATACTCTTACCTTGCTGCTCTGCTTGTCCATCAAAAACCAATCCCTTTTCCTCCTGCACAGTGATTTGAGACATTGCCCCCTGCACCCTGTGTCTTTATATCATAATGTATTTTCTTTCCTAGTCTCTCTAGTAATTATTTTGACCTTAGATTTTTCTGAAAGACTGTGAATTCCTATATCTCCCAAGCCCGGCTTCCACCTACCTAACTGATCCTATTCTCCTTTTGCTTAAGGCCAGGAAATTGTCTCTTCACAATTTGTCTCTTGACAGTCTTTTTTTTTTTTTCCATTAAAATCTACATAAAGCGACTCTGCTTCTAGAACAACTTCCTACTTGCTGAATGCCTAATCTCATTTCCTTTTCTTCTGAGATATTTTCCAATATGATCAATACTTTTTAATACAGCAAAAATGTAGACTGGGTTCCCAAGACCCCAGCTACACTCACTGGTGACAGAAGAGAAAGGGGCACTTAAGCACATGAGATGTTAAATTCTGTAGTGACCTGGGCCCCAGGTCGCTACAGAAGTCTGAAAACATTTTCAGGTATCTACTTAGCTGTTTGACACTAGCCACCTTCTTTTAAAGTTCTTGATCATGAAATCATTTTGTGTGAGTGGTGGTATGAGGTGAAACATTCCTTGGTGAAAGGTATTTATCTTCTAACTTCTCTAAATATTGATTTGTTGCACATTCAAAATGTTTTGACTCCTTGATTTAAAGATGATAACAAAACATGTGGTTTTCTCCAATCTGTGTATTTTCATAAAAGGAATACAATCTATTGGAATAACGTACTGTAAAATTAGAAAAAAATAGAATGAAACTGTCCTCTTTCTCTTCTATTACTGTGATTTTAAACCAGGAAAATCACAAGGATTTAACATCCTTCAGAGGGATTTCTCACAGCTAGCACTGGAGTCCTTTTCTCTGGATATATATCATATCCATTGTCTCTTACTGAGTGTCCTATGGGGCCCATATCCTGCTAGGGACTCTTCATACGTTCATCCCTACAACTTGAAGGTAGAGATTACTTACCAACATTTCCCTAATGTGGAGAGGCTCGGAGAGGTTACATGGCCTCTCTTGTGCCAAGAGCTAGCTAGTAAGCCAAGGAGTAGAAATGTAGCTTGGTGCCTTGGTCTACAAAGCCAGGACCTTTCCCATTATTTATGGGTGCTTACTTTACCACTTTTGTGTTTTCAGTATCTAAAGTGTGCACTGTCCGATATCGTAACCACTAGCCACAGGTGCCTACTGTGCACTTCAAATGTGGCTAGTCCAAAATGAGATGGTGTATTTCACAGACCTAGTATGTGAAGTGGATGTAATGTGTCTCATTAATAATTTTTAAAATATTGATTACATATTGGAATGCTAACAGTTCATGTACATTGGGTTAAACATAGCTTATTATTACTATTCTTAGCATATTATTAAAATTAATTTCACTTATTTCTTTTAAACCTTTTTATGAGAATTTAAAATTACATTCATAGCTTGCCTTACATTTCTGTCAGGCAGGACTGATCTCAATGGAAGGTGAGAGAATCGGTAAACTTTATTGCCCTCTGTGTCTCCTAATTACAAAATTGGCTTCGTTGATTTATTACTGTGTGCCAGGCGAGTGAATGTGGCATGAGCCATTCCCCTGCACTTACACGGGAGTGAAGTTCGTTCTCTGCTTAGGGAGTCTGAGCCTTTTAGTGTTCCCTGCCAGAGGTTCATTCCCTTAGCTCAAGGTCAGTGGTAT
The DNA here is from genome assembly GCF_964270905.1 of Leucopleurus acutus. Lineage (NCBI taxonomy): Eukaryota > Metazoa > Chordata > Mammalia > Artiodactyla > Delphinidae > Leucopleurus > Leucopleurus acutus. The sequence continues at coordinate 60,539,682 of NC_139142.1, read as the reverse complement.
TTTGCTCACACACAGATGTTCCATTTTCTTGGCTGGCTGTGTGCCGGGCTGTCTGTCTGCTGCTGTGTTGTACTGTCTCTCAGCCACCAAAGTCAATGTTACCATGTTCCCCTGCAGATCCTTGTGAGACAGTCTGTGGGGAGCTTTTGGGCTTAAAAGGCTAAAGGCCTGTGAGTCTTTAGAAGTCGTTCCAGAAGCCCCAGGTGAGCAGTGTTGTTTGTGTAAAGATGGAAATATTTTCTATCACCCGTCCAAATTGTACATGGACATCTGACCCACCCTACCACACAACCTAACATCCCATTGTCTTGACTTAAAGTTCACATCATACTTGTTGTCTCACATGTTTTGAGTAAAATTTTCAGACCCCCAACCAAATTCTGGGTTATGACTTTCTTCAAATGATGAGTAAAGCAGAAAATGTAAAAATAATGTGTTATTTTACTGACCAGGTCGGTGGCTACCTTTTTTAATTTAAACCAAATGAAACTCTTATCATATGTACTTAATTCATTCCATTACACATTTATTTATTCATTCATTAATATAGCATTTACTGTGCAGCAGGTACCCAAATGACACATGTTCCCTCCCCTCAAAGTGCTCTTGCAAGCCACGTGCACAGTTGGACTCAATACTTGCCTAAATGTGAATTTGTATTTGGAGGGGTGGTACCAACAGAGTGCTTTTGGAGTTTAGTGGGGAAAGGACTTTTGCTCCAGAATGACCAGGGAAAACCTTAAAAATAGGAGATATAATTTGGGCTGAACTCTGAGAGATCAAGAGTTCAGGGAAAAAGCAAAAGGATGTTTGAGTAAAGGAGAGAGGTTGATGTCCATGTGGGCGGAAGCAGGAGCTGAGGTCAGGGATGTGGGTGGAGTCAGATTAAATTCTGACTAGACTGACAGTGCTAGACTGAGGAGTGTTTATCTCTTAACCTCCCTACTTTTCTCTGTAAACAATGTTAGGGAAGACACTAAAGTAAATAAATTTCAAGAAACATAAAGCAATGAAATAACAAAGCATAAATAACAGCTATCACACTAGGGGAAGTACCAATTAAAATAAGAAGACAAGAACAGATGACATAGCAGAGTAAAACCTCTGCTTATGAGATTCCTTGTGGTCAAAACGAAAAGGAAAGTAAGATTGATATTATAATTACTACTGTCTGTGAGGAAGAAACTTTCCCTACCACCAAATTTAAAAGACATTTTGACATGGGCTGAGTAATATCTAGAAAATTCCTCAACTACATAGATTTATTTTAATATCCCTTATAAAATCAGAGGGAACACATTCTGTAGATTGGTGCTTTTCAAAGTGCAACGTGCTCAGTCACCTGAGGAACTCGTTAAAATGTAGGTCCTGAATCAGCAAGTCTGGGGCCGGCCTGATGTCCTGCATTTGTAATAAGCTTCCACCGCTGCTGCCGCCGCTGCCATCTGCAGAGTACAATTTGGGTAGGATCAGCTACTATAAAAGTGTATTAAAGCAGGGAATCATAAAAAAAATGATGCATGTGACATTCATTTTATTATAACTAAAGGTGCAGTCGTTGAGCTGTCTTTTGATGTAGAGTCTGGGCCTTTTCTTTACTATCCAGTCTGAAGGAGGAATGATTCTAAATTTCCACATTTTTGGAAATTTCCCATTGTTTTTTTTTCTTACAGTTGTCTCATATAAATATAGTGTGACAGCAATTTTTAGCACCTAATTTACTGAGAGTACCCAAAGCAATCAACTAAGTTTTCACAGAAACAACTAATCTCTTTTCACACACATTTTGATTACTTTATGTAATATTTAACCAAATTATAAATTATAGTAACAAAATTAAATAGTATAAATACATTTGAGAAAAAACACAACTGAGTCTTGGCAAGCAAATAACTGGGGAGACAGAAACGCTCTGATTTGCTAGCTGCTAGCATTCAGCTGGCCCTGGGCTTTCCTCGGTGCATTTTCAGAGGGAATGAGGAACATCTGTTAACCAGCTAGCTGGATAAGTGGAGGTCAGCTAGTGTGACTCCAAGAGAGCAGAGGCCAAGAATTCAGCTCTCTGATAAATAGGCTGGATAGAATATACAAAGGCCTAGATGGGCAGCGTGTCCTCCAGCAATATTCCTTAAATGTTTTAGCTTGACCTGATGAGCGCCTGACAGCAGCTGATTCAACACTGTGCTCTCTGACAAGGCTTTGTAGGAGGCATAATCTTGGGAATCTTTTTTATTCAGAGTAGGGTTCAGTGAATGGTAGCTGCTGACTGAATGGTCCTGGAAAGCCCAGGTCATCTGGAACAAGCCAGTTCATGATGATGTTTAGTCTATAGGACTTCTGGTCTCCACCCAGTAGTGGGACTCCCTGAGGAGCCAGTCAAAGCTTCCATGCCTTAACCAGTGGCACACAAGTGCCAGAATAGGACAAAATATTTTCAGCTCATAAAATATGAAGAATTGGTGCCCAGCAGGTATAAAGAGCTCCTACAAGTAGGTAAGAAGAAATCAAATCCAACTGCCAAAGAGAAAAAACATATTTATTTATTATTTTTTTTAGCATCCATATTGGAGTATAATTGCCTTACAATGGTGTGTTAGTTTCTGCTTTATAACAAAGTGAATCAGCTATACGTATACATATATCCCCATATCCCCTCCCTCTTGCGTCTCCCTCCCACCTTCCCTATCCCACCCCCTTTAGGTGGTCACAGAGCACCGAGCTGATCTCCCTGTGCTATGTGGCTGCTTCCCACTAGCTATCTATTTTACATTTGGTAGTGTATATATAAGTACTTGCCACTCTCTCACTTCGTCCCAGCTTACCCTTCCCCCTCCCCATGTCCTCAAGTCCATTCTCTACATCTGCGTCTTTACTCTTGTCCTGCCCCTAGGTTCATCAGAAACATTGAAAAAACATATTTAAGCAGGTAATTTACTCAACAAATTCTCAGGGAATGTAGATTAAAATGAGCTCTTGGATCAACAAAAATTTAAATGTCCTTTAATATGCAATGTTAGTGAGGGTGTGGGTCAGTGGGCACGCATACACTATTGTGATTATGTAAATCGATAAAGTCTTTTTGAAGGGTAATCTCAACAGTGTTCACTGAAAAAACATATGTTTTGAGCACCTCAGAGGTGCTAGCACTGCTCTATGGGCTGGGAATACACCAGTAAAAAAAGGAAGCCCTGTCTCATAAAGGTTACCTTTTAGTGGAGGGAGACAGTAAACAAATAAATACGCGTCTTGGGATGATAAAAGCTGAGAAGAAAATAAAGCAAAGTCAGGCTCGAGAATGACAGAAGTGGGTGGGGTGCTATTTTGTATAGGACGGCCAGGGATACCCTTGGTCAAGGTGACATTTGACTATTTGCATCTCTTAGAAGAATGACATATCTATATGCATAGGCATTGAAAGAGCTTCAAGATCTATTGTTTATTGATAATAGCAAGTTGCAGAACTTGGTATATAATCCCTTTATGTTAAAAAGGGTAAATGTGTTTGTGTGTGTATTTAAGTTCATACATACATACATACATATGGTGCCTAGATACAATACAATAAATACATGGGGGGTACACATATACACACCTCACGCTGTTAGCCCTGGTTGTCTCGGGTTAAATTTGATTGCACAGGCTGTGGTTGGAAGGAGAGGGATCCTATAGTATACGATCTGGGTTATTTTTTTTTTTTTAAGTAAAAATCAAAATACTGGAAAGACACGATAATATTTGGGAAAAAGTACAGATTTAGTAGAAGATGGCAATGATAAAACATATTTAAACGTTTCTAAACTAATCATTTGGGGGTGTGACCTTAAAGAAAAATGTCAGCAGCCTCAGAAAAGGAGCGAGAGAAGATAGGGAGATGGTGGCTTGGTCTCACAGAGGGACAGTTTGGAGCCACAGTTTATACTCAGGCATCCCCCAGCCACTTGTGGTGAGGCCTTGGGCCACTTAACCTTTCTAGGGATCAGTGTCCTTATCTGTAAAATGGGACAACTACTTCTCAGAGTAGTTGTGAATAATAAATGAGTTGATTCACAGACAGCGTTCAGAACACTGGCACATAGTTTAGTGCTTAATAAATGTTAGCTATTAAAAGGGTCCTCAGATCCACCAAGGTGGGGATGGCTTCACACCAGGTAGGCAGCCCATCAGCAGAAGGTGGGACCCTTTGACTTGCTCTTTAGCATCTTGACATTTCTCGGATATCTGTGAAGTTTGAAAAATATTCGTTCGGTAATTAATCAGGGTACAAAGGACTGGCTGATGTGTGGTTTAGAGGTCAGGGAACAAGTGTGGGACACAACAGAGTCCGATACAATGGAGCTCAGAGCGGACTCCACCACTTAATAGCTTTCACCTTTGTCAGCTGAAAAATAAACAGGTCTCCAGACTCCCACTGGGGTGCTATTTGCACTTATGGCCAGTGGGAAAACAATGGGCAGGCTCTCTTTGCTTTGTTGACATTTGCCTTAATAAGCTATACTATTGGTCCTCAGAAAATCAAGGGATTTAGTTGGCTTTCCAGATTTCTAGGAAATGTAAGTTTGCACACCTGCAAGTGAGTAATTAACTTTAAAATAAATTACTAGACATTTAAAAGTTTCCAGAAAGCAAGTTGTAAACTCTGCCCATTGTACTCCTTTGATTACAAATGGCAGGAGTGGGTGACACATTTAATTTTGCTGAGGGAAAATGGTAAGGGACCCTGCCTGAACTTCTTCTGTTGAGGAAGGAGAAAACCAGAATTCCCTAATATCCCACTGGACACCCCGTTTCTTATTGCTTCCCCAATACAACCTCTCCCTTTATCTTCCAGAATAATGTTGCCAAGTAAGCCGAGGTATAGAATGACCCTGCCAGGGTCACTGTGCATTAAGAGCTTTGGGACAAAGCCAGGCACATTTACAGGACACTTAGTCAATCAGCCCAAGTTCTGACCTACCAGATCCCCTTGTGGAGCACAAAAGTGGCCACACACTCTTTGTCAAGGCAACCTCGGCAGGCTCTCTCTCCCCCTTTAACCCTTCTTCTGTCTTCTATTTATTTCCTTCTCTTCTTTTCAGCCAGTTCTTCTCTACTCCCTGTTCTGTGTATTTGCTATGTTATTTCTCATCGTGTTACCCATGGGGCACGCTTGCCAACATTCCATCCAATTTTACATTAATTTTAATATCCTTATGTGTGCTCAAAATAGACATAGGCTACAGTTGTCTCAGATGAAAAAAGTTGTCACTTACCAAGCTAGAGCAGGCTTAGTCAGCTTGCCACATCCCCATCTTTTTAAATGCTTCACAGTGTCTTTGAGAAATAACATCTTTGGGGAATGAGCTATAATTTATTGGGAGAAATTAGCTTTAGTAAATACTTAAGCACTCTCATGATGAGGGACCAAGCAAGATTTGTCTCTGTCCCTGAGTGTTTAAGAATTTAAGCATAAAAGCAGTAGCATTGTTCCTGGTGGATGGCAGCCCCAGAGGTAAAATGCTTCTGATGCAGGGGATTTTCTTTGGAGGTTTCTTGGCTAATGACTGTTGTGACGAATGCGTATGTATTCTGTTCTTGAGACTTAAATTTGTACGTGGGGCATAGTGGTCAGGTTATTGAAGGGGGAGCAAAAAAGCGGTGGCTTTATGAAACTCATTTATCCTCTTTATCAGGATTGCTTCCTTGTTTGTTAACTCAAAATATTAGTGAGGATTTAGGGAAATAATCTTGCTCTCTAATTAGATGAAATGGGAGGCTGCTTGCTACAGCCATAAATGATCTTTTGAGGTGTTACTAATCCAGCTACATCTCAGATGCCCAATTTGTGCAGCCTGTTGATGATACTATTCTAGTGAAGGAGGGATGGGGAGATTGGGGATGATTAAGAAAATTGGTTTTGCTTAAAACCTAATGATAACACTTGAGGGTAAGGTAAAAAAACAATAGCAACCTCTAAAGTCAAGATGGGTTGTCCAGCAGTGACTTATTACTCAGCTACCTCCCACGATTCAGATTATTAAGTGCTTGGCTACATGAGTAAGAAATGAATTACTAATTAATGCTGTTAAGGCTGATGTTCTTGTCTAGCATTTAGACTGACTTGTTGGTGTCTGCTCCGTCCTGGGGCCCTGCAGGGTGCCTGGTGTGCTCTCTTCACGGGGCTCCCAGATTGTCTCTCTCTGGGGAACAGTGGTAGGAAAGAGGCAAAACAATCTCCATGTGATGTCTCCACCTCTCTGGCATCAATAATCCAAGCTACAGGGTCTTGTTATTCTTTATCTCCATCCATGCTGTGCCTAAATTGTTTTCTTAGCCTTTGTTCAAAGAAATTGGCCATCCAATAAGTGTTGTGAAGGAAATGAGGATATATATCCTTAAATCTGTTTCTTTGCTTTGTATAATGTCCCCAGCATTTATTTTCCCATAGAGATGCTGGCTTTCTAAGGAGGGGTCATTCTCTATTATCAGGGCAATTGAAAGGAACTGAAAAATGCAAAAGTGATTTGTACCTATATAGAAGATAATAAAGATCAGAAAATGCAAGGATGCTGCACAGACCAAAGACTCTACTCTTTCCTCTGATAGATCAGGCGCGCTCACTCAGGGCAGCTGACAAAAGAATATGGGTGGACACTTTGGGGTCCACTTAATCAGAGCTCGGTCTAGTGGGTCAATTTTCGGGCAACCACAGATCTAAAGGGGCTCTACCAAGGACGTGTATGCCAGAGAAGCCTCGGGCCTTCTGAGAGTGGAACTGACAGCAGTTTTAGGAGCAGACGTGTAATAACCAGGCCTCCATCCTTAAAATCAATTCTGAAGCCTCCAGGTTTCTACCTGGCAACTCTAAGATACTGAACTCTTATCAATGCCGTTGTGATACTTTATGTGTGCCTCCATGCCTTTAAAAAATGTTTCTCAAAAGAGTGGTGGTTGTAATACAGTTTATTTTATTTTATTTTTTTTTCTCTCACGGTACGCGGGCCTCTCACTGTTGTGGCCTCTCCCGTTGCGGAGCACAGGCTCCGGATGCTTAGGCTCGGCGGCCATGGCTCACGGGCCCAGCCGCTCCGAGGCATGTGGGATCTTCCCGGACCGGGGCATGAACCCGTGTCCCCTGCATCGGCAGGCGGACTCTCAACCACTGCGCCACCAGGGAAGCCCTGTAATAAAGTTTATTTTAAAATAAAAGTGTTGGCCATAACTGCTGGATAATAGAAAAACTTGACCTGCATTCTGAGGAGGATCATGAGTAATCTTTAAACTTATGTAAAAAGGGCTGCTTAGATGTTAACTGCCCAAATAGTGGCATCACAGCTCAGAGAGGACAAAAACAGGGCTTAAGAAGACATGTCTTGCAGATTGGATCTTGTTTGAAGGAACTAAATGTCAAAGGTAACATGATTTTGCACCTGCTGAATAATGAGGAAGATCCATTTCCAGAATATATTAAGTTAAAAAAAAGCAAAGTGCTAAAATTGTATATAATATGCTACCTTTTGTGTGTAACCAGGGCAGAAAATTAGAATATACATTTGATTTGCTTGTATTTGCACAAAGAAACCCTGGAAGGATAAATGAGAAACTAGTAAAAGTGGACAGATGGTGTGTGTGGGAATGGGGTAGGAGCATGACTTCTCGGGACACACCTTTATAGTACTTTGATTTTTTTTTTTTTTTGTATTTTAAAAATTCTTTTCCGTTGTGGTTTATAACAGGATATTGAATAAAGTTCCTTGTGCTATACAGTAGGACCTTGTTGTTCATCCATTCTATATATAATAGTTTGCATTTGCTAATCCCAAACTTTGATTTTTAAACCCTGTAAATGTATTCCTTATTCAAGAAGAATAAGTTAAAAGAAAAACAACATGATTAGATGTTTTTCTGGAAAAGTTAAACCCAAATGAAGCGTTGCTGGGAGGATGTAAAGCATGACATTTGAACATAAGCACAGCACTGTGAAGTAGTAGAAAGGTCAGTGGTCTGAGAAACAGGGGACATGGGTTCAGGTCTCAGTCTTAGTTTTGCCACAGATTACTTTGACATCATTTAACACTGGATTGGCAAATGGGCTTAACGTATGATGCCAATCATGTTCATCATTAAATATGAAGAGGCTGCCTGGAGTATTCTTTTGGGAAAGATTTGGAGACCAGTCTAAAAGATTTCTTTAATTGATTAGTGATCTCTGCCATGGTACAGGAGAGGAAGGGAAAGTGACAGCATGCATGCCTTCATTTGTCCTTCCTGTGATTCTTTTTCCTCACCTGTAAATTTAGGGTCTTAGACTAGAAGATATTTAGTCTCCTTGTAGTTCTAAAATGTTAATAATATGTAAGGTATATTCCAAAAACAAAAAACAAAGAAGAAGGGCAGGAGGGGAGCTGCCACAGCAGACAGAGTACGGTCAGTAGTTAGAGGTGGGAAAGATTGCCTAAAGTAGAATGTAGGAAGAGCGAAGTTTTAGAGACGTGCCATCCAACCGTGGGTGAACAAGCTTCTGGGACCCAGGCTGAAATGTCTAGCATTTCCAGCTCCTTAGTTTTTCATTTGGAAGGTAGTTAGGACAGTGATGCAACACTTTCTCCAAGAATTTGCTGGAGGAGATTCTTGGAATATGACAGGCTTGACAGCCCCCATTCCCATTTCCTTCTGGAACATTATAACAACTGAAGGAGGAAACTTGGGAGAACCCCTGGGCTGCTAGTCCCCTGTGCTGCTGTGAGGAGTTGAGAGACACAGAAACGGAGAGGGCTAGTCTCTCCTCAAAGCCTACGGTGAAATGGCAGACTTTTGTGGCTTCTTCAGGGCCCAGCAAGTGGAAGCCTCTGGAACCTCTTGAAAAGGAGCTGGCCTGTCTACTTGCTGTGTGTGGTTCCCAATGAACTGCCTGATCCCACTGTCTCCTTAAGTTTGAGAGCCACGGTTCTAAGTCTAGGGCCAGAAACCAGAGCAGCAAACCAAGTATGCAAGAGGAAGGGGACTGGCTACCCATGATCTTCATTAAGACATCAGGTAGAGATCCCTTAATGCCTGAGAGGGCTTCCTGGTATTGTGGAAAACTTCATAGTCCTGGAGATGAGACATTTCGATGCTCTTGATGCCAGTAATCTGCAGAGAGGCAAAAGACACCTGGAGAGCTGACCCAGAGCCCGTTTAAGATGGCGATTTTCTTCTCCGCTCTGCTACCTGGACCCTCCTTTGCTCTGGAATTGCTGACAAAGCAGGCTGGACTCAGATATGCCGGCCTCAGGCTCCTGGCTCCTGTGGGTCAAGTGGGGACCCTCCTCTCCCAGCATCCCAGCCTGACAAAAGCTTCTAGGTTACACTGCCCAATGCAGTAGCCACTGGCCACGTGTGACCATTTAAATTTAAGATAACTAAAATTAAATGAAATACAAATTCCAGTCCCTCAGTTGTACTAACCACATTTCAAGTGCCCAATAGCCTTTTGTGGCTAGGAATTACTGAATTGGGTAGCGCAGATATAGAACATTTCCCTCATCACAGAATGTCCTATTGGATGGTGCAGAGTGTGTGTCTGGAGGCCACTATGAACAGAGGGATCTACAACAATAAATAATAATAAAGAATAAACCTAAAATCAACAAACAGGGTTAAGGTATGTATATTTTCCTTCACGTAAGATGTGAATGGGCTAATAAATTCATGAATTGAAAGACAGAAGTTCAGATTTGGTTTAAAAATATGCTATACGTTGTTTAAAGAAATTCATGCACTGCAAAGTGGCCAAGAAAAGTTGGAAAGTTCTTGTACACAAGTGTTTTCTTGTGGTTGAGACTTTATGTAGCTGTTTGTTATCTAATTTTACAAGCGATGTTGCCCAAGCTGTGGTTTTACAGGAGAATGCAAATCGGGCTTGGGGTGTTCATACTAAAATAAATGAACAAACTTATGGACAGAAGTCATCACTATCTGTGATTCTCGCTAGAAATATTATTCTGCTAGAGGTGGGGGAAGCAGGAGAAATGAAGGGAGAATCAGTCCCTTTAGGATTTATCTTGTCACAGAGGCAGGCTTCCAACGAGCTGGAAAGAACCCTGTGTTGGGGTGGCTGGTAGGCATCCTCCTGGGAGCACTTATCCTGCCTGCTGTTCTGTTTACAACGCACCAAGGAGCCTGTCCTGGCAGGGCCGTTAGCATGCAGGGCCACCTTGGGAAACATCAGGTCCCTCCATCCACACTAGCTGCCCCCTGCCTCTGGGGGCTGGAAAAGTCAGGTGGGGCCTTTATACCCTGATCACTCTCATCGAATCCCTCCAGATTCCACAATAATATTTCTATTTGCATTTCCAGCCAACGTTCATGTCTTAGGATAGTCCCTGTGTATTTGAACATCCGTCTCTTCCTCCAATGTTTCATAAGTTCTTGGGAGATTACAGTATAAACAAGAATAGGAATTGAAAACTTTTGAAGTCTATTTTAGCCATTATATAATATAAATCTAGCTGAGTCAAGCTAAGAGACTTGAGTAAACCTGATGTGCCTAAGAATATTTTCTTAGGATGCATATGTAGAGGAAAAACAAACACTTGATGTTGGAAACAAAGGTTACTTGTTTTTTGCCAGCCTTTTTCCTTGTACATAATTCTGTGATGACACATAACAGGTATTCAATACATGGCATTAGATTAATGTCATTTAGGAAAATAAATTATATACACAAACTTGTATCCTAATAGAAATATAATTCAAAGTCATGGTGGGAGCTAAAATGATAAAAGCTGAGCTAAAAGCTGAAATGAAGTGTACCCAGTTAGAATCATATAAGCAAATTGGATTATTTGGTTTTCTTTTTTGTACTACTTGAAGATGTGAGTAGAAGGCTGTGTTGTTGACAAACGGAGGACCTGAAATGACCTAGGTGTTCTGTGCTAACGTTTACTTTTTCTTCTCTAGTCCAGCATTTATGGATTGCAGCCCGGAGTCCCAGTTGGTTAGAGTGATGACTGGTCTTCATACTAAACACAGGCAGAGAGTATGTGAGAAGTAAGTTCCTGTTCATTGAAACAACGGAACGTTTTCTTTCTAAGCTTGCCAGTATTAGAGGGTGAGGAAGAGAATGTGTGCATTGAAAGTTATTGTAGTCATTGCGTGACTTTTTTTTAATGGGTTGGATTTGTTCCCCCAACGTGCTCCAGAGAGTGTACCCTAGTCTGGATCATCCCCCACTAAATTTGCAGGATGTAAGCAAAAGAGAAGGTCCTTCAGCATAAACCCATGACCATGGATAGGCAGATGCTGCCATGGCATTTGAACTGGAGGTGGTGCAAGAATAACTTCAGGGGGCTGAAGGCGTTTTATGACGCTTTGTGATGTTACCTCCTTTTTTCAGAAAGACACCAGTAATAGAATGTAAGACTGTTCTTATAAATTTTTATGGTTTATGTGTGGTGTTAGACAAACATTTGGACATTTGGGGTTTGTCTTCTTGCTGTGTATACATTATAATTCCCGGGGATCTGAAGAACCTAGTATTAGATAGGTGTACATTTTTCACTCTTATACTATCCTTAGTTAAAAATACTTTAGGCTTGTCATCACCTGGCAGATGCAGGAAACACAGGCGTGAAGAGTCCCACATGCCAACTGATAATTGGTGTTTTGTTGGAACTTGGTAATTCATGAAATTTGGGGTCCTTCCCAATCACCTGCCATCTCTTCTTACTGCCCTTAGTGTCTATCACAGCCCTTACAGTAGTCCTGGGAAGTCTCCCTTCTGGGAGGACTCTCCAATCTTTCTTGAATCATAGAATTAGCTGTAAAATAACATATTACCATTAGGTGTCGCTCTCTAACATGTAATGTACTTAGTGAAAACGAAAAATTTCAATTTATTTAAAAAAATCACTCAATTGATATTGTAGAACATTAAATCTGTAGATTTTGAAAATATTTTTTCTTGCAAGTAAGAAATTCTTTCAGCTAGAATAAATGGGACATATTTAGTCAGAATTTAAGTAAATAAAATTTCAAAGTTTATTTTATTTGCTGGACAGATTGCAAAAGGAAATCTGAAACTTTTAGGCTGGAATTCAAATTTTCCCTGACTTATTTCAAACCTGCATTTCCAAAATTACATTTTATTCTATCTGTCTTTAAGTACCCCACCTGTCAGTCAAAAGGCCGCTTGCCTTTTTTTTTTTTTTAAATATTCATATACTTTGCCATGCTACTCCATTTGCTAGGAGTGTCCTTCCATCATCTTTTAATCTCATCTGTTCAAAACCTACATACTCTTACAGATAAGCTCAGATACTAAGTCCTCTATGAAACATTCCCTAATCTTCTCAGATGGGAGCACTTATTCCTACTTCTGTATCTCTGTGACATTTTACCGTGCTTCTTGTGCAATGTTTTGTAAACACTAGCTCAAATAATAATTATTCATGTATTGTCATGAAAGCAAGGACTGTGATATAATTACTACAAGCCTAGAACAGTGCTTAGAATAAAGGTTAGAAATGGTAGTGATGTTAGTTAAGTGAGTGAAGTAATAATTTAAAAATATGGAAACAGGAAGATTTTATTCTAGTTGACTCTTGAAGCATTGCCAGTTCACTGTGTACTGGAAACTGGCCAATGATCATTAAAGAGTAACAATAAATGGTAGTATATCAATGTATGAAGAAATGCACCCTACACAGTGCTGTAGGGAGGCAATCAGTCCGATTGATTTATTGGCCATGATAATTGATGACATGAGAAAGGAAACAGCTCATCAATCCCTTAGGATCTCTAGAACTTCTGCTTTTTAGCCATGCTCTTGTGCATAAGTAAGAAGTACAGTTAGAAATACAAAATACTCTGTCTGGATTCAATTCAGAAAATGTGTTTCCTTCATCCACCGTATTCACGATGAAACTGAGAGACAGGGGATGCTTGGAGGAGAGGGTGGAAATTCTATCAAGGTAAAATTTAATGAGATAGAAATTTGAGCTCACCACTTAGCAACTCATCCTATCAGGGAGAGGTGAACATCGAACTCATCAACAACAGTTTTTTTCTATCACCGTTGGCCTTTGTGATTATTATTGGTAACCTTGTTTGCCACCCTGTCTCATTACTTGTGTGGAAGGAGGATCATTCAGTCACAACCCATAGGTTGGTAAACTGTCCCAGCAAGCAGAGATTCTATGAATCCTGACAGCCTCAAATTCTCAGGACACCCATACTCATTGGGACTTGACCCCTAACTTCTGGTGCAGTATTGAGTGAACTGCCTATTATTTTAATTTAAAAAATTACAAGAAACCACTTATAGAAATAGAAACAGCTATATATTTTGTATGATGAAATTACACAGGACAGACTAAAATTTAATTAATTATGCATAACTTTGATATTATTTTAATCTTCTTTTATACTCCTTCATCTTAAAGATGTTCCTAAAAGTAACCTAAAAACCTTAAAAAATCCCAAACATATACAGAGATTTCTAATGTTTCATGATGACCAACTAGTTACATCGATTTACCCCCAACCTTCCCGTTGAGATACTCGTAAAAGTACATGCAGTGGCAGAGACATAGTGTCACAGAAACATGGAAATGATTTTCTGATTTGGCAACACCTGGGGGAATTGCCTCTAACCATCATGTGAATGATCAAAAACCTTGATCTGTGCATCACCAACAATGAAGTAGTAGGAAGGGCAACTGCCCATGCCCTTTGGTGTGTTCCATTTAAGGCAACTACTGGAGTCAGGAGATTCCTTCCAAACTTGACCATGGATGTTTTCTAATGTGGCTAATGGCATTCCTCTGTCCCCAGTCAGAACCTTGAGAATATCTATAGGATGTGTATAACCATTAGTCTGGGTTTTTTTGTGTGTGTGCCTCAGTTTTGATAGAGCACCAATATGCTAGGCAGTAACAGTGAGTGTGAGATGGAGTCTCTTCAGAGGCAGGTTTGCAAGGTGTCCCACATCTCTTGGACTCCTATGAGAGGACTTTGCAAGAGGATTACTGAAGAGTTTTGTCTAAACTGGTTTGTGAGAACAGTATAAATTTCTCCCCTAGTCTGGGGATGGGTGGGGCTTTCTCTAGAAAGGGGGCTTCAAGAGGACCACTCAGGGAGAGGACTGGGCTGCATGCCTGAGAAAGCTAAAAAGATTGTGGACTGAACTATCAGAGGTATTAATATGAATTTGTGACACATTTTTTTAATATATATATATATATATATATAAAGTTGACAGATATAGAAATAAATAATTTTTGCAGATAAGAATCATTGATGGGTGCTAAAATTAATGGGTGAAAGTATGATGAAAAGCAAGATATTTGCATAACTTCAAAGTATCTCCCCAGAAGATACTTATTAGTTACAAAGTGGAAAATAGTAACTTTATAGAGGCATAATGTGGAAAACATGCCCTTAACCAACTGATCAAAGTTAACATCATCAGTGATAAGATAGGAACATTATGTACCTCCATGTACCTATGCACTGGGAAGCCACAACATCATTTCTGTGTCATTATTGCTAAAAATGCGTATTCTCAACCTAATCATTAAGAAACATCAGACAAACCCAAATTGAGGAAAATTCAACAAAACAACTGACAGTACTCACCCCCAAAATTTTAAAGTCATGAAAGACAAAGACAGACTGAGGAACTGTCACAGATTAGGGGAGACTAAGGAGATATGACAGCTAAATGCAATGTTGGTTTCTGCAATGGAACCTAGAGCAGTAAAGGACATTAGTGGGACAATTGGTAGACTTCTAAAAAAGGTCTGTGATTAATTAATAGAATTGTATCAATATTAACTTTCTGGTTTCAATAATTGAACTAGTTAAGTGTTAATGTTAACATTAGGGGATACTGAGTGAAGAGTATACAGGAAAGCTACTATTTTTGCAATTTTTTGAAGTCTAAAATTATTTCAGTATAAAAAAAGAAAAATGTCTATAAGAGAGTGAAAAAGTAAGCCACAGAGTGAGAAAAGATATTTTGCAATACATATATCTGATGATGAACTGATATCTATAATATGTAAAGAGCATCTATAAGTCAATGAGAAGACAGACAACCCAACTGAAAATAGGAAAACCCTTGACACTTGACCAAAGAGGATATTCAAATGGTCAGTAAGCAAATAAAACAGTGAAATATCACTTCACACTTATAAGAATGCATAAAATAAAAAAGAAATTGATAATACTATAAGTTAGAAAAGATTTGGAACAACAGACACTCTCATGCATTGCCTATAAAACTATTTGGCAGAATCTGCCAGAGCTGTGTATACACATAACTTATGGGTAAGCATATGTATCCCAAAAGACATACTTATATCTCCCAACTGGAAATAAGTCAAATGTGTATCAATAGGAGGTGGGGTAAAAAATTATGCTATTTTCATATAATGGAATACTACAGAGAAATGAGAATGAACATATTCTCACTATGTACAACATGAATGGATCTCAAAAACATAATCCTGAGCAAAGGAATTTAGACACAAAAGAATACATACAGTATAATTCCATTTACATAAATTTCAAAAACAGGTAAAACTAATCTGTGGTGATATAAATCAGAATAGTAATTCTCTTTGGGTAGGATTAATGATTGGAAAGGGGTACAAGGAAGGTATCTGGGGTGCTGATAATGTTTTAATTTTTCATTTGGTTGGTCGCTATGAGGATATATCCACCAGGTAAAAATTCATCAAACTAAGCAGTGTAGATTTATAAACTTTTCTCTACACATATTATATTTAAATTTAAAAGCTTATGTTAAGCAAAGAAAAACAAAACACCAATAAAAGGGGATAACATAGGACTGTTGTCTTTTTAGTACATCATGAAGCATACTGGTTCAATATAGGTTTTATGCGCACACACACACACACACACACACACACACACACACACACACACACACACAGTGTCTGGGAACACATAAAAAGACTTGTACAGGATCAGATTATCCAGGAATTAATGCAGCTCATGGCAGAGGATTTGACAAGAGGAGAAGGTTATCTTCTGTAGTATCTCCCAGAGAAACACCTGGAGGGGCTGTGCTCATCCACGTTCAGGGGAGGGCTTGAGAGGGAGACGCTGTCAGAGCTGGGGAACACTGAGTGGGAATAAAGAAAAGACTGCCCCTGCTGCTTGGTATTCACCAGTCCTGGTGAAAATTCCTCCTCATTCAATTATGTGTAAATAAGGGGGAAAAAAAGCCCCAAACAGAACCTTTAAAAAAGCCCCATGTAACATAAAAAAGGGAATGCACTGCTACAAAGTACAATTAAAAAAGTATGTGTGAAAGGTCATCATAGTAAAAGAAGAATATTTAAAATACAGCTGCTTTGAGTTATTAAAAGGCAAAAAGGATATCTGTGAAAGAGTATTTGAAGTGGGAGTGGATAAAGATTAAAAAAGAATTGCCAATGTTAAGAAAAGAATCCATAAAAATTAAAATACCACTGCAAAATTAGAATCCCCTTTGGGGACAGTTAATGTACAATCTATTATATAATGAAGAAAAAATGAAAATTATAAAAAAGAAAATGATAGATTTGGGGAATAGAACATGAAGCTATGAATAATTGGCATCCTTGAGGGTGACACTGAATGAATAGAAAGTATAATTAAGTGTATAATCAAAGATATATAAAGAAAAGTTTCTGGATCTGAAAAAAAAAATACCTGACACTATAGATTGAGGAAAATGTTTTAAACAAAATGAATAAAATGACGAGTTCCAGGCATATTCTGGTGAAAATGTGAATTCCCAGTATAAAAACAATTAAAGTTTTCAAGCCAGGTTACTTGTAAGGATAAAAAAAATAGATTGTCCTAAAATATGACACAAACTTATTTTTTAAAGTTTTTAAAATTTTTATTTTTTGGCCGCACCACGTAGCTTGCAGGATCTTACTTCCCTGACCAGAGATCAAACCCGCGCCCTTAGCAATGAAAATGCGAAGTCCTAACTACTGGACTGCTAGGGAATTCCCCAAATGAACTTATTGACCAAACAGAAACAGACTCACAGACATAGAAAACAAATTTGTGTTTACCAAAGGGGAAAAGTGGTGGGGGAGGGATAAATTAGGAGTTTGGGATTAGCAGATACAAACTATTATATATAAAACAGATAAACAATAAGGTCCTACTGTATAGCACAGCGAACTATATTCAATATCCTGTAATAAACCATAATAGAAAAGAATATGAAAAAGAATATGTATATGTAGAACTGAATCAATTTTCTGTACACCAGAAACTAACACAACATTGTAAATCAACTATATGTCAATTTAAAAAATTAGATTATCCTAAAGGACCATGATGAGAGCACTGATGCCAGATATATAAATAGAGTGAAGCCCAAGTAATTATTTTAAATTGTTATCCAAATGAAATACAAGAATAAAAATTTTAGAAGATAGAATGAAAAATAATTTGATAATATTTTAGGTGCATAATCTTGGGCTGTACTGGCAAGAATTTGGAAGTAAAAGAAGGTTAAACTAATACTTATACTACTCTTGGATTTTGTAATTAGAAGAAATATAAATTCAAATAGGATTTTGAAAAAGAACTTGATCATATTATTTAAAAACTAGCTCTACCTTGTCTAAATCATAGATATGACTGAATATATAGATATGACTGACTCATTAGCTATATGCATATATGTATGAAAGTGAATTCAGCAAATTCTAACAGAGGTTACCTCTAGTTACTGAGACTGTAGATAACTTTTATATTATTACTTGTGCTTTTGTATTTTTATAAAACAGTAAAACGATATTAAAGCTATAATTCAAAGTAAAAGCAAGCACTGTTTTCTGTTTACAAAGGGAGAAAAGCAGAATCAAGCTACTGTTCAAATATTCAGCAAGGTTTGTTTTCTTATTGCATCTTTGAATGATTATGGACACCAAATGGGAACAAGGCAGGAAAATCTCCGAACCCATTTCAAGGTTCTAATCATACTGACAATGCTGTAAGTTTGTCTCTTCTTTATGAAGAAATAAAATCTTTTAGGGCCATTAAAGCTGCCTTATGTAATCCTAAAGGATGTGTCATTCTCCACCTCTACAAAGCCAGGTCCATTATCTTAAGTAGAGTATCATTATTAATGTCTCCTAACTCTGCACCGGATTGCAAAGGTGATATGTAAGAGATAAATTCAGGTACAGATAGACTATAAATAGCTGGAGGTTTAGTTCCAAACTTAAATTTAGTTTCCTTGGGAGCTGAGCTGTATCACAACATGTCACAAAAATGTTTTTAATCTACAGCAGTCAGACCTAAGTGGATGAGGTAAACTTTAACAAACACACTAAGAACCACAACCACCACTACAATATAGCCGTTGATGTCTGTCTCCTAAGATCACACACACACTGGGTGAAAAGAGGAAAGGAAAGACACCCAAGTGAGACTACTAAAGTCAGAGAGGAGAACGATTTGTTCCAAGGCCTACAGAAGTTCTGGTCTAAGGCATCCTTAGGGGGTGGTCCCATCGCGAGGCAGCCCCAGGTCCATTTTATTGCGGCAGGTGCAACATGAGAAAAAGACAAGCAATTCAAAAAAAAAAAAAAAATCCAAAACAACCTCTTCATTCTGTGGAAGCCTAAGTTCTAACTTTTCCCACATTTTTCTAAAAGCTCTCTTCTGGCTCAGTATGGCTTTGTACCTGACCCATTCTTTAACTATCCTACCCTCAAGTATAGGAATTCAACAATAACTAAAGAACCCAAGTTCATTGAATGGTGAACATAAGGTAGAGAGGATAACTCAATTCTGATGCCAGCCTGAGATTTGGCAGTGTAGGGAGTCTAGACGTGAGCATTTTGCTTATTTCAAGCTAAATGAAGACATAGTTTAGCCTTCCTAGTCAAACGCAGTTTAATTTTCACGTCTCCACTTACTTTAAGAACAATCTCCATCCTCACACCCTCCTCCCTGCCTTCCCAGCAGCTGCATACAGCAGGATGGGCAAACTGACGTAGCAGTTTCAGGGGGCTTCAGGCAATGTCAGTGAAGGAGGAGAATTTGAAATTGTACATGGTGAAGAATTATGAAAGATGGCGAGTGGAACCCTGCTTCCTTTGCTTCCACATGTGTGATGGAGCACATAGGTAGCTGGATCCAAGTGAGCCCTTGGGCTTTGGGAATCCCAGTGAGGAGACTGGGGGGGGGCGGGGCTTTCTCTGTGGGCTGGGTGAGAAGTTGAGAAGCAGCACTAGAGACCCTTGAGGTGAAGCAGAGGCACTTGGGAAAAGCTTCACAGAGGTCTGTGCCCACCAACCCTGCCCAGAGTGGGAGAAGGAGGATCAAAATCAGCTTTGTATAAATACTCCAGATTTTCCAGCTCACAATAGGTCAGTGAATGAGTGGGCTGAGTCTTTCTAGGCAGGAGGCTAAGAGAATGTTGTACATGAGCTCTGATGAGTCAACAAGAAGAACAAAAAAAACAAATAAAATAACAAAAAACACGAAACCCAACAAAATAACAACCGATCTAAAGACACAGCAGCAGAAAGGTGAGTAGTGAGTACAAATAGAACGCACACTTGGCAAACAGAGTTGTAGGAATCAGGGCATTTTAAAAGAGTCAAGTATAACACAAATACTTCCTGTAACTAAAGATCACATTTTCCAACTAATGAATTCAGTGACTGATTGGAAGAAGAAGGTTACTTTTGAGATAGAAATTTGTGGAAAAATACCAAGAGATGGAAATCATTAGGGAAAAGAGAAGGTTGACTCTATAAGACCCACTGTATGCATTATGAGTTCTAGAAGGAGAAGGAGGAACTCTCTCTTTGAAGAGAGAATCAGTGATTAAATACTAGCAGGAATTGTCCCTGATTTGAAAAATGATCTAAATCTGCACTCTGAAAGGGCTCCCCAGAAATCGGTAGGGTGCATGAAAAAAGATATATTGAGGCATGATAAAAATTCTTGAGCTCCTGTTAGAAAAAAATGATCCCAAAGTTGGACTAGGTAGAAGGGATTATTGGGTGCTTTTTCTGTGCAGGGCTGGGCTTGACTTTCTGTTGACTAAACTATTTTATAAGTCTATAGTGGCTGAGATTAATATGCATATTTTTGTCTGGTAGAGATGAAAATAATTTCTGTTTGGTGGAGCAGATAACCCCAAAGGATATAGTTTATGGCTCTGTAAGACAAAATCAATTTTGTATCTAACTCAGCAATTTTATCTTAACATTCCTTTCTGACTCTACCTTTCTTTCTGCCTACCTTTCTGAATCCTCATTGAATTGCTCTCTCTCTCTCTTAAATATTTTACTGTTTTTCTCATTATTTAGTGAGTTAAAAAATCATTGACAAGTGCTTATATCGCATGAGAATTGTGGTTTTACCTTTTTGAAAATGATTCTTGTAATAGTTTTGGAGATCTTCCATTGAAATACCTAAGTGCACTCACTTGAACAGCTGCTTCTTTGGAGAAGTCACCTCAGGAGCTGCTCGAGCATTTCTTGCCCCCTGGAGTAAATGCCAAGCAGCAATAGAAGTTTAGCTTTGCTGATGCCCTGCTTCTTCACATTTCTCTCTCTCTCTCTCTCTCTCTCTCTCTCTCTCTCTTTTGATTTTGTGTTTTTGCTTTTTCTGGTTCCTGCATGGTCAATAAAGCCATTCCCCATTGGTGGCAGCAATGGTTGGGAATTTGGTTTTATGGTCTGACCATTGGTGATCTCTGTCAAATGGATGATGAAGATCTAGTCCCTGAGGGATGAGAGTTTGATCTGTTAATCTTTTTCTGTTTTCCTAAAGATCTGTTAATCTTTTTCTGTTTTCCTACTTTTCCACTCAAATCATCTGAAACGTATTTGTTGACCATTGGGAAGGGCAACGACTCTTGAAATCTAGACTGATGAATTTTGGGGTTTCTGGGTTTACTTTTGACCTGCAGGTAAAATTGTACAACTGGGCTAAAAGCTGTGTGTTTGTAATTCATAAAAACCTTTACCTCTTGTGTGTGAATGGGAAGTATTTTCTTACTTCTGGAGGGTATTAATAAATTAGATTACAGTTTATAATAAATTTGAGGAACTCGGTTCTGGTTGATTGGTTTTTAGAGATGAACAAATGCTTATATAAATTAAATATTCCTAGAATTCACAGAAAATAAAGAAACTAACCTTTTACTATTTTAAATGCACTAGGCATTTGAGGAAAAAAAATCCTTCTTACAGAAACTGCTAGCTTAGGAACACATTAAGCATCCAAGTTTACATAATTAAACTGAATCTTTGGATGAATTATACTGGTTTAATAATTTTTTTTGATTTATCAGTGTCATTATAATACAGTGTATTTTTTTAAACACGATTTGGATATGTTTTCTCATGAGGAGACTAGTTTAATATAAAATTCCTAAACTTGTTACTTTGACTTAGTAATCAAATAAACTAATATTATAGATATATAATGCTTAAGATTATAAAACTATAAATTTGTCTTCACAATTCTGACACTTTTATAGCAGTAATTATTTTTGCAGTGTGTCAGTTTGAACATCATTTCTGAAATCAGTAGGTAACTTAAAACCTTGGAATTTAAAAAATTGTGTTATTTAAAAGATAATCAATAGATACACAGATAATTTATAAGTACTATTGATAGTAGAACATTGATTACTAAGCATAATTTCAAGTTCATATACTTTTTGCATCTGACTTTGATACACTGTAGAGCTGCTATATCTTTGGAATATTCATGTTAATGAATGTTCTATTTTCGCCACTTTATGAAGGTGTAAAGGATGTGTGTATCTGGAGAAAGTTTGTTATCAGTATTCATGAGTTTTGTTAGACTGATAAAATTCTTAAGTATGATACATTTCTCAATTTTCTATCTTCTAGTTTGCTTTGTGAAATAGAAGTTATTTAGTGGCTGTACCAATATAAAAGTTAAAATTAATACGGATGCTTGAGACTATAGTAGGAGCCATAGTGTGAGAGAAATGCAACTGTGTATGTACTTTTGTTTTTTTAAGAAAAAAGAGTGATTTAATCGTACATTAAAGTGTGTTTGTTCTAGAATATTCTCAAGAGAGCACAGTGAAGGACAAAAATCTGAGTATGTACAGCAAGTTGTAGAGAATTTGAGGAAAGTGATTTTATTTGCCTTGAATTATAATAGTCTGAAAAAAACTATGAAATGTATTAAAATTTTGGCAAAGTTTGTTCAATTTTGAAGAATTTATTTACAAGATAATTTAAGAAACAAAAAAGAGCTTGTGAATCTTTTACTGCCAAATATCATATTAATAAAAAAACTAGAATTTAGCTTTCTCTGTGTGAAAATAATAAATTAATCTTAACAAGGGATAGAAAAATGTTATTCTGTACCCTCTGTGAATGTTATTCTGTACCTCTATTCAGATAGTAGAGACTCCATATCTCATCAGAATAATTTTTTCTGTTTTGTATTAACTTTTTATAATGTCCTTAATTATTTTTTAGAAAGCAAAAATAAAGAACAAAGATCCTTCACTTGTGAAAGAGTTAAAATTCCTTACAATGTTACCTTGCTTGATGTTATTTTAAAATATCTTATTGACACTGTTTAAATAGAAAGCCAGGTACTAGTTCTCCTCATCCATGATGTTATCTTAATTAACTATCCAAATCTCTTCTAATAACTCTTGATTTAGACCCTAAAATTAGAAAAATAAAATCAGTATGTCTTTTACATCTAAAACTGTCTTTGAGAGTTAACAGAGGGCCCTAGAAAACAAAAAAGATTTATTATTTTATCTTATATTTATACCTTAACTTTACCTATACCTATAAGAATGCTAGAAATAAATAGGAGTGTTTGGTATACTCCATATTTCACAATTAGTTTGACACCATTGTAAAAACTACATGGGAGTAATTGTTAAATCAGAAGACATGCTGACTCTTCCCTTTTTAAGTTTATATAGGAAAAATGTTATTAAGATAAATATTTCAGAAATTGTACATTTTGTGAGAAAACCCTTGAGATTTATTGGTGCTCTCATTATTTCTATTCTCAGGAAAAACATTGATCAAACCCTTATCAAATAGTTATATACTGTACTCCATTGGAGAATATTATTTTCCTCCATTCTGATACTATTAGTCACTGTATTAAGTTGACCACATTCAGTTTCATTATTGAACAAGTTCCAGCTTCCCTTAGATGTTTGCCTGAAGGCTATTCTGTACACTACAGACTAGTATGATGTATCTTCAACAAAGAAGGACAGTTTTAGAGTCTCATGGGATGGACTCTATCAGACACTATATTGACACTTTAAAGAACAGATACTTGGATATATATTTCTGAGCTCTCAATGCTTAGATGACTTTCAGATTTTACCATTGGACTGTTAGGAATTCCAGGACTTTTTCCAGTCTTGAAGCAGATATATATGATGAAAGCAGACTGTTTGGCCCAGGATCCAGTGGAACAAAAGTGAATTATGTGTGACTAAACAAACTGATAAAGGAAATTAAATTGTGGTTATTTATTTGAAATTTAGTTGGCATGATTTTTAATGTTCCATTTTTTAATGCATATATGAGTAAGTTCTTTCTGTTTGTTCTTAAAATATCACTATGTCCCAGTTTAGTAAATCTTGCTTTTTAAAACTGATATAAATATTTTAATGGTAGCTGGTTCTCACTGACCCTTCAGAATTCAGAAATAGTTCTATACTTAATGTTCTTCCTTCAATAGCCATAATATTATTTGCAGAGGTTCAGTAAAAATCTGTCCTCCTTTTTACTACAATATAATTAGACAAATTGTGCAACTGAATCCATACCTGTAGTGTCATATCTGAGAATAAATCTTATTTATTCAGGTATGACATGCCCACCATTAATAAATAAGGTTTAGTTTTGTTTGAGGAGCCGAGGTTATCCACTGTGTATTCCTTCTCAGAAAACCACTTGGTAAAAGACTCCAATCAAACAAGAAATGAACCATATCAGAAAGTAAAATAAGGGAAGATGAAGAGAGAAAACAGGGTGAATCAATTTAAATTATCTGTTAAATAGAAAGTGATAAGTTTTCTGGAAGAGCATAATGTAAGAGCTGAATCCGGATTCTGAAATGGAAGGAACCTACTACAAGAAAGGTCTAATAGTCTAGGCTAAAAAAGTACAAAAATGTAGCAAACTATCTCAGCAAAAGCAAGAATTGGCTTGGAGCGGGCAGAGTAAAAGTATTCCCAGTGTCTCATGGGGCAGGTGGAGGGAACATGAAGTAGTCTAAAAGTATCATTTTATTCAGGAGAATGTTTATGAGGGAAACATTTGGTATTTTATTTCAAATATCAGTAGAGACAAAAATGCATCTGATTATGAAAGCAGGTAAATGGAAGGTATCTCAAATTAATAAAGGAAAAAGTGGAATAAGTAGTAATTTGATTTTACCAGAAAAAATGGGAAAAGGAAGCAACTTTAATGAAAAATTAGTAATAATCTTTTCATTTATATTATAATTTTATGCCTCTTCTTACAAAAGTTTTTGAAATCACTTTCACTGTTTATGTGCCCATAGAATATGACAGGGATCATAATGTTCTTAAATGTTTCCACATTAACAACATACATAGCCTTATGCATTTTAGGCTATGAATAATGCAATATCCTGTACTGAAGTAAGTATTCAAGACCACTATTTAAGGGCAGGCAAGGTTGACATATTGTTGCTTCTTTCAAGCTTATTAAGAAATTTTAAAGTGGAAAGTTCACGAGCAGTGGGCATTCTGTAACCAATGATAGTAATATTTTGCACCCCTTGTTTTTTCCCTTTAATTGAATATATTTTTAAAAATCATGTCCATCTTGGTGACTGCATGCTAAACACAATCTGAAAGTTAATAGGCACTTTATATTTTGATTGAATGATTGATAGACTGAACCAATGAATAAAACAATTCATTCACACTAAAATATTAGAGACAGTGTGTTAGTGGGACTCTATGTTGAGAAGTCTGTATTTTAAAGCAGATTAGTAGGTATCACAAAGAGGAGAAAGGGGAGTGGTAGATATTTTGCAACATTTCTGTGGAAGGACTAGCTGTGAATTCTCTGATTACACCAGCCTGACAAATGTCTAAACTTTCTATGCCCTGCTATTCTTTCTACATTTTGGAGCTCCAGAATACTTGTCAGGTTTCTGTGGGTGTCTTCAAAGTATTCATCAACTATTTATATCCCCATGACTTGGGGGAAAAAAAAATCAGTGGCCCCTTCCTAATCTTGACAGGGAAATCGCTAGTTTGCATGCAAAGAAGACTCCAGGTTCATAGACCTTTGGTTTTGGGAATCAAAACCTGGTACAACCACACAGAGCTTTATTATTTGGCTGTGTTCATTAAAGTAATTTACCCATTTGACCTCGTTAGCATAATTTTTAAGATTCCAGGAAACTCTTGCCCAGAAAGAGAAAGTTGCAAGTAACTTTATTATTTCAGGAACATTCCCCAAATCCACTCATCTGAACACTAGACTACTCAATGTACCCTCATCAGAATAAATATTCCTTTTCTGAATGATGGATAACATCAAATGATGGTTTATTCCTCAGGATTCACTTTGAAACCCTTGCCTTGTTGTGTTCACCAATCCTAAACTATTATGTCAAAAGTCTGACTTATCCTAATCAAACTCCCCTCTCCACCTTTTACAAAAAAAAGAAAAAAAAACAAAACAAAACAACCCTGCCTAAACCAGACCCTAAAAACCTTATAAATGGCCTATCTTTGCTCTCCTTTCTCTGAAATGCTACCAAGAATCTTTCAAGGAAGTGATCTCCCATACCTTAGTAAGCAATAAACTTAACGTTGCTCTTTTAACAGGTTATTTTGGTGACATTTTCAGGAAGTCAGTATTTGAACATCTAGAAGGAGGAAATTGTGAAGTCTGATGACTTATTCAAGTTATTTAAATAAATGAGTTTACTTTCTGAATGGAATTCTTAAGTTGTTTAATTATGTGATGCTGGTGTGCTGGAACTGACTTGTATCAACTCTCACTGGCTCTCAGAACTGATTTTCAAATAATCAAGTATTTGCAAGTTGTTTGTTAAAACATTGGTAGCTTTAACTGGCCGTGGTAGGAATATTTATAGCATGGAAACTACATCCTGTAGCAAATACTACAGATCAGGGCTTTTTTATTTGGAGAGCTGGTATACCAGCACATCACTAGTTTATTGCTGGGTTAATGTCATGTGGGATCCTCAAGGGATCCTTTGCTCATCTTGGGAAATAGGGATGAAAAAATCCCCTCTTTTGAGATAATGAAAGCTTTAAAGCTCAGTTAATATCAGGGATATATGTGTGTTTTTCCATTACAAAAATATTGTTATGGGGTGTGGAGTCAAGATGGCGGTGTGGGAAGATGCCGAGTTAGTGTCTCCCCACAACTAGGGTGCCTGCCAGCTGTTGATGGGGTACCCTGATGCCCAAAGAGATGGGAGGAACCCCCAAGTGAACGGGTAGGACATGGGGGGACTGAGGGGGGAGGAGAAGTGGAAGCCAGACAGGATAGGCACCCCTGAGGCTGAGGAGATCAGGAGAGGCAGGCAGGAGGGGCCCTCCGGGAGGAGGGGGAGAGGAGTGGAGGGCGATCGCCCAGCCTGCTCAGGCCTGGGGAGTCTGCTGAGCTCCCAGGCCAGTCCTGCCCTCCAAAGGCCCCTCCAGGCTGCCTGGATCCTGGGGGCATAGGAGGGAGGCTGAGAGGAGAACAGGAGAGGCAGGCACGAGGAGCCCTCCTGGAGACACTGGAAGAGCAGGAGAGGAGAGGAGGGCGTTTGCCCTCCCCACTCGAGCCCAGGAAGCCTGCTAGGCTCCCAGGTGAGGTCCCCCGCCCTCTGAGACCAGGCGTGGGGGGCATGCCTGGACCCCTTCTGTTCCGTTGAACCTAAGCCCCACCCCCCACAGTGCCCAGGGCCTTTTCCAGCCCTGTGGGTCCTGAGCATAGGCGCTGCCCACCACCCAAACCTCGCCCTTACTTAGGCCACACCCTCCACAGCCAAGGCCTTTCCCCCCACTTTTTTTTTTTTTTCTTTTCCCTCCTCCTCCCTTTTACTATTGTGGTACTGTTGTACCTTCCAGTCGTTGATTCATCTATACTTTTATTTTTATATTCTTTCTAACATATCTGTTAGTTTCCTAGTCTAATTTTATTTTTTTACTTTATTATTGTTCTCTCTCTCTTTTTTTTCTTAACACCCCACACAGCTTGCGGGATCTTGGTTCATGAGCCAGAGGTTGGGCTGAAGCTTCTGTGATGGGAGCTTCGAGTCTGAACCACTGGACTAACAGAGAACCTCAGACCCCAGGGAATATTCATTGGAGTGAGGTCTCACAGAGGTCCTCATCTCAGCACTAAGACCCAGCTCTACCCAACAGCCTACAAACTCCAATGTTGGAAGCCTCAGGCCAAACAACTAGTAAGACAGGAACACAATCGCACTCATTAAAAAAAAAAAAGAGCAAAAAAATATGTCAAAAGTGAGGGAGCAAGGTAAAAACCTACAGGACCAAATAAATGAAGAGGAAATAGGCAATCTACCTGAAAAAGAATTCAGAGTAATGATAGTAAAGATGATCTAGAATCTCAAGTCAAGATGAGGCATGGACTGAGAAATAGAATGGAGGCACGGATTGAGAAATAGAAATAGAATGGAGGCACGGATTGAGAAAATAGAAGAAATGTTTAACAAAGATTGAGAACTAAAGAATATACAAACAGAGATGAACAATACAATAACTGAAATGAAAAATACACTAGAAGGAATCACTAACAGAAAAACTGAGGCAGAAGAGCAAATAAGTGAGCTGGAAGACAAAATGGTGGAAATAACTACTGCAGAGCGGAATAAAGAAAAAGAATGAAAAGAATTGAAGACAATCTCAGAGATCTCTGGGCCAACACTAAACACACCAACATTCGAATTATAGGGGTCCCAGAAGAAGAAGAGAAAAAGAAAGGGTCTGAAAAAATATTTGAAGAGATTATAGTCGAAAACTTCCTTAACATGGGAAAGGAAATAGTCACCCAAGTCCAGGAAGCACAGAGAGTCCGATACAGGATAAACCCTAGGAAAAAGACACCAAGACACATATTAATCAAATTAACAAAAATTAAATTCAAAGAAAAAATATTAAAAGCAGCAAGGGAAAAACAAAAATACTATACAAAGGAATCCCCATAAGGTTATCAGCTGATTTTTCAGCAGAAACTCTGCAGGCCAGAAGGGAGTGGCAGGATATACTTAAAGTGATGAAAGAGAAAAACCTACAGTCAAGATTACTCTACCCAGCAAGGATCTCATTCAGATTTGATGGAGAAATTGAAAGCTTTTCAGACAAGCAAAAGCTAAGAGAATTCAGCACCACCAAATCAACTTTACAACAAGTGCTAAAGAAACTTCTCTAGGGGGGAAACACAAGAGAAAAAGACCCACAAAAACAAACCCAAAACAATTAAGAAAATGGTAATAGGAACATACATATCAGTAATAACCTTGAATATAAATGGATTAAATGCCCCAACCAAAAGACACAGACTGGCTGAATGGATACAAAAACAAGACCCATATATATGCTCTCTATAAGAGACCCACTTCAGACCTAGGGACACATACAGACTGAAAGTGAAGGGATGGAAAAAGATATTCCATACAAATGGAGATCAAAAGAAAGCTGGAGTAGCAATACTCATATCAGATAAAATAGACTTTAAAATAAAGAGTTACAAGAGATAAGGAGGGACACTACATAATGATCAAAGGATAAATCCAAGAAGAAGATATAACAACTGTAAATGTTTATGCACCTCAATACATAAAGTAAACGCTAACAACCATGAAAGGAGAAATCGGCAGTAACACAATAATAGTAGGGGACTTTAACATGCCACTTACACAGGTGGACAGATCATCCAAACAGAAAATAAATAAGGAAGCACAAGCTTTAAATGACACAATAGACCAGGTAGATTTAATTGATATTTATAGAACATTCTACCCAAAAGTGGCAGAATACACTTTCTTCTCAAGTGCACATGGAACATTCTCCAGGATGGATCACATCTTGGGTCACAAATCAAACATCAGAAAATTTAAGAAAATTGAAATCATATCAAGCACCTTTTCTGACCACAACACTATGAGATTGGAAATTAATTACAGGAAAAAAAAACTAAAAAACACAAATACATGGAGGCTAAACAGTGTGCTGCTAAATAGCCAAGAGATCATCGAATAAATCAAAGAAAAAGTAAAAAAATACATAGAAACAAATAACAATGAAAACATGACGACCCAAAACCTATGGGACGCAGCAAAAGAATTTCTAAGAGGGAAGTTTATAGCAATTCAATCTCACCTCAAGAAAAAAAAAATCTCAAATGAACAATCTAACCCTACACTTAAAACAACTAGAGAAAGAAGAACAAAGAAGACCCAAAGTGAGTAGAAGGAAAGAATCATAGAGATCAGAGCAGAAATAAAAGAAATAGAGATGAAGAAAACAGTAGCAAGGATCAATAAAACTAAAAGCTGGTTCTTTGAGAAGATAAACAACATTGATAAACCCTTAGCCAGACTCATCAAGAAAAAAAGGGAGAGGACACAAATCAATAAAATTAGAAATGAAAGAGGAGAAACCACAACTGACACTACAGAAATACAAAGGATTACAAGAGACTACTACAAACAACTGTATGCCAATAAAATGGACAACCATGAAGAAATGGACAAATTCTTGGAAAAGTACAATTTTCCAAGACTGAACCAGGAAGAATTAGAAAATATAAACAGACCTATCACAAGTAATGAAATTGAAACCGTAATTAAAAATTTTCCAACAAACAAATGTCCAGGACCAGATGGCTTCACAGGAGAATTCTATCAAACATTTAAAGAAGCGCTAACATGGATCCTTCTCAAACTCTTCAAAAACATTGCAGAGGGAGAAACACTCCCAAATTCATGCTACGAAGCCAACATCACCCTGACTCATTAAAACCAGAAAAAGATATCACAAAAAAAATTATAGACCAATATCACTGATGAACATAGATGCAAAAATCCTCAACAAAATACTAGCAAACAGAATCCAGCAACATATTAAAAGGATCATACACCATGATCAGGTGGTATTTATCCCAGGGATGCAAGGATTCTTCAATATATGTAAATCAATCAATATGATATGTGACATTAACAAATTAAGGAATAAAAACCTTATGATCATCCCAATACTTGCAGGAAAAAGCTTTTGACAAAATTCAACACCCATTTATGATAAAAACTCTCTAGAAAATGGGCATAGAGGGAACCTACCTCAACATAACAAAAGCCGTATATGACAAACACCACAGCAAGCATCATACTCAATGGTGAAAAACTGAAAGTATTTCCACTAAGATCAGGAACAAGACAAGGATGTCCACTCTCACCACTCTTATTCAACATAGTGTTGGAAGTCCTAGCCACAGTAATCAGAGAAGAAAAAGAAATAAAAGGAATACAAATTGGAAAAGAAGAAGTAAAACTGTAACTGTTTGCAGATGATATGATACTATACATAGAAAATCCTAAAGATGCCACCAGAAAACTACTAGAGGTGATCAATGAATTTGATAAAGTTGCAGGATACAAAATTAATGCACAGAAATCTCTGGCATTCCTATACACCACCAACAGAAACTCAGAAAGAGAAATTAAGGAAACAATCCCATTTACCATCACAACAAAAAGAATACAATACCTAGGAATAAACTTGCCTAAGGGAGCGAAAGACTTGTACTCAGAAAACTATAAAACACTGATGAAAGAAATTAAAGATGACACAAACAGATGGAGAGATATACCATGTTCTTGGATTGGAAGAATCAATATTGTGAAAATGACTGTACTACCCAAAGCAATCTACAAATTCAGTGCAAACGTTATCAAACTACCAATGGCATTCTTCACACAATTAGAATAAAAAATTTTACAATTCTTATGGAAACACAAAGGACCCTGAATAGCCACAGCAATCTTGAGAAAGAAAAATGGAACTTTGTACCACAAAGCTATAGTAATCAAGAAAGTATGGTACTGGCACAAAAAAAGAAATATAGATCAATGGTACAGGATAGAATGCCCAGAGATAAACCCACACACATATGGTCACCTAATTTATGACAAAGGAGTCAAGAACATACAATGGAGAAAAGACAGCCTCTTCAATACGTGGTGCTGGGAGAACTGGACAGCTACATGTAAAAGAATGAGATTAGAACACTACTTAACACCATACACAAAAATAAACTCCACTATTAAAAAACAAAACGAAGTTCCAGATCCAAAATAATGAACCTGCCGGTAACTATTTTTCTCATGGTTCTAGCTTCCACTCCACTTATTTTTTAAATTTTACATTTGCACCTTTTCAAGAATGAGTAACAATTTTTATTTGATTAATATCTGTGAGAACGGGACTTAACTTTCTTCATATTAATTAAAAAAACAAAGCAAAACCACACACACCCTAATCAAACTCAGAGAAAATACACATTTGTTCAGTTGTGGAAGATGCTGTTAATTTTACTTTAAAATGAAAATGGGGTGTTTCTCTATTTTATTGTTTTTAGTAAAATTTCTTAAGTGTTTTGAAAAACAACTCCAAATGGTTTAAAGACCTAAATATAAGACCAGACACTATAAAACTCTTAGAGGAAAACATAGGAAAACACTCTTTGACATAAAGCACAGCAAGATCTTTTTTGGCCCACCTCCTAGAGTAAAGGAAATGAAAACAAAAATAAAAATATGGGACTTAAACTTAAAAGCTTTTGCACAGCAAAGCAAAGTATAAACAATACAAAAAGAGAACCCTCAGAATGGGAGAAAGTATTTGCAAATGAAACAGCAGACAAAGGATTAATCTCCAACATATACAAACAACTCATGGAGCTCAATATCAAAAAAACAAACAATCCAATTAAAAAATGGGCAGAAGACCTAAATAGACACTTCACCAAGGAAGACATACAGATGGCCAAGAGACACATGAAAAGTTGCTCAACATCACTAATTATTAGAGAAATGCAAATCAAAACTACAATGAGATATCACCTTACACCTGTCAGAATGGCCATTATCAAAAAATCTAGAAACAATAAATGCTGGAAAGGGAGTGGTGAAAAGGGAACCCACCTGCACTGTTGGTAGGAATGTAAATTGATACAGCCACTATGGAGAACAGTATGGAGGTCCCTTAAAAAACTAAAAATAGAACTACCATATGACCCAGCAATCCCACTACTGGGCATATACCCTGAGAAAACCATAATTCAAAAAGAGTCACGTACCACAATGTTCATTGCAGCTCTATTTACAGTAGCCAGGACATGGAAGCAACCTAATTGTCCATTGACAGATGAATGGATAAAGAAGATGTGGCACATATATACAGTGGAATATTACTCAGCCATAAAAAGAAATGAAATTGAGTTATTTGTAGTAAGGTGGATGGACCTAGAGTCTCTCATACAGAGTGAAGTAAGTCAGAAAGAGAAAAACAAATACCATATGCTAACACATATATATGGAATCTAAAAAAAAAAATGGTACTGATGAATATAGTTGCAGGGCAGGAATAAAGATGTAGACATAGAGAATGTACTTGAGGACACAGGGTGGGAGGGGGAAGCTGGGGCGAAGTGAGAGTAACCTCAACATATATACAGTACCAAACGTAAAATAGATAGCTAGTGGTAAGCAGCAGCATAGTCCAGGGAGATCAGCTAGGTGCTTTGTGACCACCTGGAGGGGTGGGATAAGGAGGGTGGGAGGGAGGCTCAAGAGGGAGGAGAAATGGGGACATGTGTATGCATATGGCTGATTCACTTTGTTGTGCAACAGAAACTAACACAGTATTGTGAAGCAATTATACTCCGATAAAGATCTATTAAAAAATATTGTTATGGAGAATAATACGTGTACCAACAGAATTTATTGTTTCACATCTCTGGTAGCTATTTTCCTAAGTCCCTTACTTTTACTTTACTATAGATAAAATTATAAGTGGGTGCACTGAGTGTATAAAAAGTTCTACAGTTAGGAGTTTCAAGTTACTTAGTATCTTGCAGAAAATCAGCTTTGAAGGAGCGAATATATAAGGGTATACCCAAGTGGAAAAGGAATGCTCAGTTCTATTTCAAGGGGCTGACTTCCCTCACTGTCCCGGATCTACAGGTCTTCACCTCAGCTTCCTGAGTCATTCCCTCTGCTCTTGATTCTTCAGCGAGGGCAAAATATCTGTCAGTTGAAGCAGGTTGGAACTTAAAAAAAACCTTTTACTAATAACATTAATTAGAAAAGCAACACAAAGTAAATAAATAAGATATAAAAGCGTGGTCATACGTGGTGCACATAATTCTTAAAATCAACCGTTTCTTTCCTCTTTGCCACGTTTCTCCTCCCCTTTTTTCTTTATGTTTGTTCTCTGATTTGAGGAAAGGGCTGGAGTGAGAATTGGTTAGATTCTTCCTCGCTGGTGAATGCTGGATAGTAAATAAATAGATGTGTGAAGTTGCATATATTTTATTATTACACATATTTTATTTATTCCCTTGGCTACATTGATCTTTTCTCTGGGAACATACTGACTGAAGGAATAGGTGACAACAACAGCCAGGAGAGCCATGTAACTCTGTCTTAGTTTGTTTGTCTTTCTTATTTTCTTTTTGTTGTAAGGTATTGAGTTATTGGAATGAGATCAGCACTAAACCCTGGGGGAATTTGATTGACAAAGGCCTTAAAATTCAAACATAGTTATGGTGCCTATAACTCTCCTCAAGTTCGGCAGCAGAATGAAGCAACTTCTCTTTCACCGTGTGGGTTAAAAAACAAATAAACAACAACCTCTGAGATCCCTGGGTAGGTGCTCATTTGTAGTACTTTTCTTCACATGGATCCTTGGGTTTCTAATTGAGTGAGAGGGAGAGAGCTGAGAAAACAGAGAATACTCGGTGCTTATTTGTAGCAGCTTATAAAATCATAGAACGTAAAGGGACCTTTGGGTAAACAACACTAGCACCCCAAACTTACGGAAAAGGAACAGGAGTGAAATTGCAACCTTAATGTCACATTGTTAGTGGTAGAATTAGAATCAGACACAGCAAGTGAGTGGACTCCAGACTTATGCTGGTTTTTGGCAGTAATGACTAATGTGATGTTGGGTATATATATATATATATATATATATATATATATATATATATTTTAACTTTTCCATTTCCCTCTTCCTATCTCTCTGCCTCACTTCCCCCCCACTCCTTTTTAAAAAGATTTTTTATATAGCAGGTTCTTATTAGTTATCTATTTTATACATATTAGTGTGTATATGTCAATCCCAATCACCCACTTCATCTCACCACCACCCCCCTCCCCCGCTTCCCCCCCTTTGTGTCCATACTCCCCCCTTTTTCCTGTTTCTTCCATTGCCTTTCAAATATGTGCAAGTCTCACAATGAAAAGGAACAACCTTTAGAAATGAACAAAATAACTTCAGATTTTCCCCCTTATATTTCAAGGGTCATTGGTGAGCAATTTAACAATCCACATTGGAGTCTAGCATGAATTTCCATGTGTAGACATCCAAGTCACAAATACAGGTAATGGAAGAGTGGAATTGTTTTTCAACAGATTTTCAAAACTGGCTTCCAACAGTGACACCCACCACATACGGATATCTTAGGCAGTCTGGAAAGACACAGCCTGCTGAATTAATTTACTGCTCCCCAATCTGTGGTCTTAAAAAGTATTTAGCCATATTTTTCCTGTGGGCAAACTCTGCATGGAAACCTTCTTTTGGAATTAGCCACATTCCCTCTTTCTGGTCACTAGAGTATCATTCAGTTAATTGCTTCTTTAGAGATCCTTAGTGGCTGGAAAGAATTAATGAAGTTACTAGGTAATTTCTGCACTGTGAGAATCTGGCTATAATTTGTTAAAAAGAAGACACTCCATACTGCAAGCATTTCCAAACAGTAATTCTGTTTTTAGGTTTGTTCATTCATCCAGCAAACATTTGTTGAGTACCTACTCTAGGTAGGCTAGTTATTAGGCACTGGGGAGGGGGTGTGGGACAAGATGAACAAAAGCAGTCCCTGACACCAAAAAATAAGTCTAGTGAGAGAATAGCCAGTAACCTTTAAATGTAGTGTGATATAGCCTCATAAGAGACGTGCACAGGGTTACCTAAGTAGATTGGGCTGTGGTGGTGGTGGTGTCTGTGAGTGGCAGAAGCAACAATGATGGTGGTGGCAGCAGTGGTGGGTGGAATTGAGGGATGCAGTGGGGATCACGGAAAGCTTCTTGAAGAAGGTAATTGCTGAGTTGAGGTCTGAAGGATAAATAGAAATTAGCAAACTGAAGGAGGAGCATATTCCCTTATTCCTGCCCCTAAGTGCCTCAAACATATATGCAATGCATTTTAATTCAAAATTCCAGTTTAGTTAACGTGAGCACAATTTTGAGAGGTTCTTCAAGTTCTCACCTTACAGTTTGGCTTGGCTTTCCCGATGTGTGATACACGTCTCATGTATGCATCATCACAACTCCCCACACATTTGTAACCTATTCCATTGGTGAATGTATTACATGCCATCATTTTTGGCCCTGTGTCAGTGTTTGATTCAAAGCAATACCTTCTCCATCGCCTTTGCTCTAGCAAGAAGTATGCCATGCATCATCAGACTGCCTGGTAATATTGACACTTTTATGTATCCCTGAGAAATAATTTCTGCAGCTGAAAGGCCAAAAAGTTTGTAGAGTAGGATTTTGGAGAAATAAGCAAAATGAAGACAACCTGTTAAATTCTCTAGTGTTGATACACTTTACAAAAAATGGCATTCTGGGAACTAAGGTCACTGAGGTGAGAAAAATGAGGCATGAGGCTGTCACATAAATCTCATCTGTGTCCTATAATTTTTAATCTGCTCCAGATCAGTAGGGGTTTTGAATGCCTGGCCAGCAGGAATGGGGCATTCAAGATATTCCTCAAGGGACCCTCTGAAGAAATACAGGTTATTTTATATCTTTCTTGCTATGGGGACCAAGAAACAATGAGGTCCCTCTTGATACCCCCAGGACATATTGTACTCTTCTTAATATACCCACACGTCTATTTCTAGTCTACTGAGCCGTTGTTTTCATTTTAGCTCTCACCTACATGTTCTCTGTTTCACTAACAAATATTATTCTCTTATAATGGCCTTCCTAAGCATCAGACTTATTTATTTATCTTCCACAAAATTGATTGGTGGTAGAAAACATTACCTATTTTTAGTACTGGCTTGAATTGAAATGATGAATAATCAGACAAGTTGTGGTGTAGTGCTTTCAAATATTGATAGCTATTATTTAGTAAGTGCTTACTCTATGCCAGGTATTGTATGTATTGATTGTCATGTATCTGTAACACCCCTATCAGGTGGGTATTATCGTTTTACAAATAAACATATATGTTCATAAAGGTAAAGGAGTTTTCAAAGATAACATACTAGAAAATAGGAAAAGTGGAATTTAAACTCAGA
This sequence comes from Leucopleurus acutus, assembly GCF_964270905.1. Classification (NCBI taxonomy): domain Eukaryota; kingdom Metazoa; phylum Chordata; class Mammalia; order Artiodactyla; family Delphinidae; genus Leucopleurus; species Leucopleurus acutus. The sequence continues at coordinate 60,503,083 of NC_139142.1, read as the reverse complement.
GCTAATGTTCCTCCTGTCATATTGAATAGATTTCAATCTTTTATAGATGTACATGACTAGAAATTTTTTAATCAGCCTTCACTGTACTTGAACTATGGGTGCTCTCTAATTATGAAACAGATACATTGGATCTTATTAAGATATTGAGACATAGGGTCTTTAGAATAGAAAGTCTGAAAAGAGTAATGCAGGAAACTTAGTGGAGAGGAGGAGAATTTCACAGAGAAATGGAACTTTAACTAAAACCTTAAAGATATGTGGGGCATATAGAAGAGAGAGGGGAGGATGTTTTAGGAAGTGGGATATTAGTTTGAGGAAATGTTACAGATGAGGATATACATAAAGAGTGATGATAATCTGACTTTTCAATGTGATTGTTGTCTAAGACCTGGGCAGGACCAGGATGGAAGTCAGGGCAGGTGAGTGAGTGAGTATTTATTGGTCAATGAGGAAATGGCACTGGATACTGAGATTGTACTTACTTCAGAAAGAATAAGAATCAGAGAATTTCCTTGTTATGATTGCATTTCAACTGCATGTTCCCAAATCTCTATATGCAATAACACCAATAATGATCAGTACTTTTGGAAGGCAAAGTTCTATGACCTTCATCAGAGGACTGATGTATGAATACTTTAAAAATATATATTTAATTCATTAATTTATTATTCTTGGCTGCATCGGGTCTTAGTTGCATCACTCAGGCTCTTCGTTGCAGCATGAGGGCTTCTCTCTAGTTGAGGTACACGCGCTCAGTAGTTGTGGCACGTGAGCTTAGTTGCCCCGTGGCATGTGGGATCTTAGTTCCCAGACCAGGGATCGAACCTGTGCCCCCCGCATTGGAAGTGGATTCTTTACCACTCGACCACCAGGGTAGTCCCTGAAAACATTTTTAACTATTACCCCTCCCCTTGTCTTTAGAAAAGCATCTAGTGCCCCAAGGTTCTTCTACCAGAAATCCTTCAAGGCATGAAGTTAAGAAATTAAAAATGCAACAGGTCTGACATTGGTATGGTCTCTATGGGAAATGGTAAATCAACTAATGATTTCCAGAACTTTTGCAAGCTTCTAATAGAATTTTCACTTTCATTATTTCTTGGAAATAATGTTTTTTTGGTTATTGTTTGTTTATCTTTCAAGTTCAGAGCAAGGAATGAACAAAGATAATTTGATGAGATGGGGCAGTTTGGAGACAGTTAAGTGGGGAGAGAGAAAGCAGGACAGATGACTCAGGCCTGAGGTAGTTGAGTGTACATCAAGGGATTCTATAATGTCACATGCTTCTCTAGGAAACCATGTCACCTCAACAGAAAGCAGCAAGGCCACTATTCAGCTGGTATGCTGCAGTTCTACATACCAATTAGCACCAATTTCTGATTGGTTAGGTACCTTTCCAATAAGCGGGGCCCATGCTGTACTTACTGTTAAGTATTTTGAACATCCACCCTGGGAACAGGGCCAGTGGTACTATTTTGCACAGGGCCCTGTGCAGAATGAAAATGTGAGACCCCTTTTTCAAAAAGCAAGAAAAAGGGCTATTCAACATGCCAAAATATAAAGCTTTGTTCTTCCTTCTGTGGTCTCTATCTTGACTTGTCATGATAGTTTTTTTTTTTTTTTTTGCGGTACGCGGGCCTCTCACTGTTGTGGCCTCTCCTGTTGTGGAGCACAGGCTCTGGACGCTCAGGCTCAGCGGCCATGGCTCACGGGCCCAGCCGCTCAGCAGCATGTGGGATCCTCCTGGACCGGGGCACGAACCCGTGTCCCCTGCATCGGCAGGCAGACTCCCAACCACTGCGCCACCAGGGAAGCCCCATCATGATATATTTTAACTTACTATTTAATGTCATTCTACCTTTAGATAAATTAAAAATTTAATAAGTAAATAAAATTGTTAAGAATTTCTAGATGGTGACAGGAGAGCATTAAACCGAGTGAGGGGCCCATCTGAGTGTGCGACTTTGCAAACACATGTCCGTGAAGCTAGCCTTGTTTAGAAAGCGGTAGTCTAGAACTTTAGCAGCACCAGAATGAGCATTTGGTGATAGTGATTTCTTGTGGGTTAAAGAAAGAACTGAGGTGTAGCTTAACAGAAAAAGTCATGTTAGCAAGACACAGGAATAGAACATTGAAAATGTGGATTCATAGTTGCACATGTGAAAAAGACCTGGAAGCTTCAGTATAATAATTACAGCAAATACTATGTGAATCAGCAGCATGAAGTAGCTGGAATAAGATAGCTAATTTGCTATTGAGCTACATAAATAGAAGTATAATATCTAGGACAAGGATGGCAATAATGAAATCCAATTCTGTACTCTTCAGACCACACCTGTGGTATTGTCTTCAGCTCTTTGCATCACATTTTAAAAGTGATATAAACAAATGAGACTATGATTAGTGGAACTGCGTAGGAAGAATGCAGGGACTCACAACAATGTAATCTAAGGAGCAGTGGGAAAATGGGGCTCTTCAGTTTTGCAGAAAGTAAAACTTGGTAGAGGAGAAGGGGTGAAATGAAAGGTGCTTCCGGATATTTGAAGAGCTTTCAAGCAGAAGAGGAATTAAATTAACTAATTTAACAATGGGGTGAAACTAGAGCCAATGGTGACTACTAGAAGGGACTAGATTTCAGCTCAGTGTTAGAAGGAACTCTGAATTGTAAGAGCTTGTAAAAGAAAAAAGGAACTGCTTTGGGAAGTAATGAATTTCCTGTTGCTGGAGCTTGGGTGTGGTGTTATCAAAAAAGGTTAATTTTTGAAGTCAGACAATCGGGTTCACATTCAGGCCTTGACACTTACTATTGACACTTACTAGTATAACTTGGTACACTGCCTAATGTCTCCTAGCTTCAGTGGCTGATGGAGGAGATGTCTAACTTTTGTAGACGGCGTGCTTGGAGTATTAGAGAAAATCAATGTAAATCCCTTGATATATCTTCAAATGTCATGCTCACAAGGTACGGAATGTGCATCACAGGAAATATATATCGTTTGACACATGTACAAGAACATATTTCTGGCTAGGGAAGGAGCTTACTTTGACCTAGATCTCAAGATGTCTATCTGAAAACCTTTTAAAAAAGGAACTTACTTAACATAGTTCTTATCAAACTTTTCCCTTAACTTCTTATATCATAGAAACTAAGATCATAAGAACCTGCCTAATAAATATTCTTAGAGTTTTCCTAGTGAAGTCTCAGTTTTTACATGGGGTTATAAATATGGCATTGCAAATTGTGATAGTCAAAATGAAACATTTTAAAGTAAGTGGAATTTAATCTATTGTGATTCTTGTATAAAATATCTATATTCTCATCTTATCCTCTGATCTCCATTTCTCTGAAGCATCTTTTAAAAATCAAGGTGTTTTTCTGGACGGGGGCAAATGTATAATTAAAGGATTACGGGGATCAATACTCTCACATCCAGCCAAGTTGGATAAGATAAATTCCATTTTATAGCTGGAAAAACTGAGGCTATACCAGCGGTAAAACTTATTGTGCTCGTTCCACATGTCAAGTGTTGTGTCAGACACTTTATTTCATGCAGTACTAGTGACAACCCCAACTGAAGCAAGCATTATTATCTTTAGTCATAGGTGAAGCACCGAGGACAGAGGACAGAGACCATGCCTCTCTTATTAACTGCACTCACCCTGGGACCCAGCATAATGCCTGGCATACTAGGCGTACAAGAAATATGTGTTGAATTAATGGCTAGTTGAAAGAACAAATGGAAACATGGAATCTCAGAAAGAACAAGTAAACGGACTGAGGTCATAAAGCTTTGTAAGTGGTGGAGGTCAGCTCAGACTCAGGTCATTGTGCTTGCCGTCTTCAAAGACTTGAGGAATCTACCTGTGATGACTATTGATTTCCAGGCACTGTATCAAGTGTGTAGGTGGTAATATGCATTTTCATACTGTAAGACCACTGAATATCTGGTAATTGACATTGGGTAAACCTGAGATAAATTAGTTTTACAGATTTTTATCCTCTCTAGGTGTATTGTTTTATTTGCATTTTAGGAAGCTTGTTTTATACATGTTGATTCCACTATTTTTGCTATCTCAGATACTGTTAAAAGTAACACAACAGGCCCCAAATGGAGTCACTTATGCTAAGCCACACATCACCAAACCCAGACTTAATTATAGTTTCAGCTCTCCCAGAAATGGAATCTTAAACCAGTAAATCAGGAATTGCCTGATCAACACCTGCCATCCCCTAAAGGAAAGTAACCTTGCAGGGACCAATCCTTTTTTTTTTGCCTTGTATAACTTCCTTATTCCTAATCCCTTCTGCCTGTTAAAGTCTTTTATTTTGTACAACTCTTCAGAGCTCCTTTCTATCTGCTAGACTGGATGCTGCCCGATTTGTGAATCGTTGAATAAAGCTTTAAAATGTTGAATAAGATCTTTAAAGTTTATGCAGTTGAATTTTTTTTTAACAGATGCTGTTTTTAGAATAGCCCCTTTTCTCTGATTATGAAAACAATACATGGGGGACAGAATTAAATTATGTAGACCTGGATTTGAATTCAGACTCTACCATATATCAGCTAAGTGATCCTTGGCAAGTTACCTAATGGGGTTAATACTTCCTACATAGGTTCTTTTTTTTTTTTCAGTACACGGGCCTCTCACTGTTGTGGCCTCTCCCGCTGCGGAGCACAGGCTCACGGGCCCAGCCGCTCCGCAGCACGTGGGATCTTCCCAGACCGGGTCAAGAACCTGTGTCCCCTGCATCGGCAGGCAGACTCTTAACCACTGCGCCACCAGGGAAGCCCCTACATAGGTTCTTTATTCCCTCTTTCAGTCAGAATTATATAAAATAACATGTGCAATTTTCTTGGCATAGTGTCATGTATGTTATAAGCATTAAACTCATATTAAACCACTAATGATAAAATACTAACAATATATGCTCATTGTAGAAAACTTGTAAAACACAAAAATATTGAAAAGAAAGTAATAAAGCACTCATAATTGCATCCTCAAAGATGACCACAGTCAGCGTTTTGTTGTGTTTTCCTCTAAAATATTTTCTTTTTTTCTAAAAATGTTACGTACATTTTTAAATGGTTGAGATAGCGCTGCATATATAATTTTGTGAACAGCTGTTTTTGTTTTTACCTCAGCAGGAGACTGATTTGGTTAAGAGCTAAACGGTGAAAAAAGTCAGGTGTGCCTTCCACACTAGAGCATTTTGATGGTATGTTCCTAGACCCTAAATGCGCACTTCGTCGTCTTTTAAATTACTTTTCTGCTCAAGGAGTGATGAAGCTGAAGAGTTGCTTGCCAGGATATCTGGGAAGCCGTAATTACTCTGCTCTCTAATTGAAGAATAAACATCCAGTTTTTACTTTGTGCTTTTTCCAGGACTGCGCTAATCAGGATGCTGGATCTTTGCGCTCTCAGATAATTAGTGATGAACATTTCGCTCTGGTTGTTCAGTAACCTTCCCTTTCTTTTTCAATGCCTTCTCATTAGTAATCAAAAGAGAAATTGCATCAAAAAAGCTGAATGTAAGTTTATATGGCTCAAATGTCATCACTGGTTTGTGAATTACTCAAGAACCTGGGAGTATTTAATTTGGAAACCAGATGTGCTTATAATGATGAGAAAGGGATTGCCTTTTACAAGGGATGCACTCAGTTCAAGGGACTGATGGTGGAAAGGTCATGGGCTGCTTTCTTCCTGGCTGTTTGCATTTCTCAGAGTGACAGAAACAGGATTTAGCTAAGTTCAGGGACTGTGAGGGATTGATGAACTGCTACTTTTGGCTCTCACCTCATCTAGGGAAGACACTGTCATGTCAAAATTACTTTTACTATTTTCAGGAGAGAGAGGAATAGAGATCCAAGGCAGCCACTGAATTCTCAAAGCAAAAATACTATGAACTATAACTATCCTAGAAAGTAAAATAAGACACAGTTTTAAGTATAAAGAATTGGCCATGAGTTTTCTGTATATTCTAGCTGTGCCAAAAGCTATATTCCTGACTGGAGTAGATTTTTAGAATTATCATCACCACCATCATTATTTTCATCATCATCATCATCATCATCATCATATTTAATAATATGAGTGAGTAGGGGAGTTACATCACATTTTGGAAATCCTCGGGATACTGAGGATGTTCTTCTTTAAACTCAGGTGCATCTTTTAAAGTGCCTGTGTTAGACTTGATCTGCATATTGGATTTCTGGATTTCTGACAACTGGTTTTTCTGAGTAAGGATTTTTCTGACTTGATTTTCTGTTAAGCTGGTAGATATGGCATGTTGTGGGTTGAACTGTACCCCCCAAAAGATATTTTCAAATCCACACCTCCTGTATCTGAAAGTGATCTTATTTGGAAATAGGGTCATTATAGATGTAATCAAGTTAAGATGAAATCATACTGGACTGGGGCGGGAGCAGGGTGCTAAATCCCATGAGTGGTGTCCTTACAAGAATGCATGTGAAGATACAAGAGAGACATACACGGGAGAACTCCATGTGAAGACAGAGGCAGAGATTGGAGTGATGCAGCAGCAAGCCAACGAATGTCAAGGATTGCCAGGAGTCACCAGAAGCTAGAAGAGGCAAGGAAGGCTCCTTTCCTAGAGGCTCCAGAGGGAGCGTCTTAGACATGCATGTTTCAGAATGGTGAGCAAATACACTAAGTTTGTGGTTATTTGTTACTGTAGCCCTAGAAAACTAATACATAGTATGGATGAAGTTGACCTCCATCTATACTAAAGAGCCCCTTTTCAGGAGGACTAGAGCACTTTTATATTCTCAGACTGAGTTTTATACTGCTTCTTATTCTTCACTGCCTACCACAGTAGAAAATGGAGAAATAGGGTGTTTTTATAGTTCAGAGGGACTCACGGACACACGTATCATCTTAGGTTGGGTTTCCTCAGAAGCAGACACTGAGACAAAGATTTGTGTGAAAGTAGTTTCTTTGGAGATGATCCAAGGAAGGACTGACAAGGGAGTGGGGACATGAGGTAGGCAAGGAAGCAAGTATAAGGTGAGTCGATCAATTTACCAGTGGGATGTAATTGTATTGGCAAGCTCTGGGGTACAATGTAGAACACCCCTCAGAATACCCCCCCTGGAGGAGGGGAGTTGGCGGATAAATACCTGTCTTTTTGCCACAGATGCTCTTTTATTTGCTTCAAGAATTTTGTTCCTGTATATATCCTTAGAGTACATGGTTTGCATTCTTAGAGTTTGCTTTTTACCTCTGCGAGGTTCACCTCTTAATCTTCATAGTTGAATTCCAAAATCATAATGGGAAGGACTTTTTAAGCATAAAAACAAATCAAATTGTATGTAGTCTTAAGCTTCTTTCCGTGAAAATGCTGGACCCTTCTAGCCTGTCACTTTTTGTGCATCATTCTGGAGGAAGTTTTCCTCCTAGATGTGTCTCTTCATCATGGGCTGCGCACAGTGCCCAGGAAAGAATAGATTTGCAAAAGGTAACACTGAGGTCAAATTTCCACCTACCCTGAGTCTGCTTAAAGCATAGTAGTGTAACTCCTTTGAGTATGTGAATTTATAAACAACTGTATAGCTGTGGAAGCCTGTTTAGTTGATCTTTTTAAAAAAGAAAATTTTCAGTCTTATTTGTAGTTGTTGAGTCAGAATGCGTGCTTTAGAAATGTAGTTTTTTTTTTTTACATTTTTATTGGAGTATAATTGCTTTACAATGGTGTGTTAGTTTCTGCTTTATAACAAAGTGAATCAGTTATACATATACATATGTTCCGATATCTCTTCCCTCTTGCGTCTCCCTCCCTCCCACCCTCCCTATCCCACCCCTCCAGGCGGTCACAATGCACCGAGCTGATATCCCTGTGCTATGCGGCTGCTTCCCACTAGCTATCTACCTTACGTTTGGTAGTGTATATATGTCCATGCCTCTCTCTCGCTTTGTCACAGCTTACCCTTCCCCCTCCCCATATCCTCAAGTTCATTCTCTAGTAGGTCTGTGTCTTTATTCCTGTCTTACCCCTAGGTTCTTCATGACATTTTTTCCCCTTAAATTCCATATATATGTGTTAGCATACGGTATTTGTCTTGCTCTTTCTGACTTACTTCACTCTGTATGACAGACTCTAGGTCTATCCACCTCATTACAAATAGCTCAATTTCGTTTCTTTTCATGGCTGAATAATATTCCATTGTATATATGTGCTACATCTTCTTTATCCATTCATCCAATGATGGGCACTTAGGTTGTTTCCATCTCAGGGCTATTGTAAATAGAGCTGCAATGAACATTGTGGTACATGACTCTTTTTGAATTATGGTTTTCTGAGGGTATATGCTCAGTAGTGGGATTGCTGGGTAATATGGTAGTTCTATTCGTAGTTTTTTAAGGAATCTCCATACTGTTCTCCATAGTGGCTGTACCAATTCACATTCCCACCATCAGTGCAGCAGTGTTCCCTTTTCTCCACATCCTCTCCAGCATTTATTGTTTCTAGATTTTTTGATGATGGCCATTCTGGCTGGTGTGAGGTGATACCTCATTGTAGTTTTGACTTGCATTTCCCTAATGATTAATGATGTTGAGCATTCTTTCATGTGTTTGTTGGCAGTCTGTATATCTTCTTTGGAGAAATGTCTATTTAGGTCTTCTGCCCATTTTTGGATTGGGTTGTTTGTTTTTTTGTTTTTGAGCTGCATGAGCTGCTTATAAATTTTGGAGATTAATCCTTTGTCAGTTGCTTCATTTGCAAATATTTTCTCCCATTCTGAGGGTTGTCTTTTGGTCTTGTTTATGGTTTCCTTTGCTGTGCAAAAGCTTTAAAGTTTCATTGGGTCCCATTTGTTTATTTTTGTTTTTATTTCCATTTCTCTAGGAGGTGGGTCAAAAAGGATCTTGCTGTGATGTATGTCATAGAGTGTTCTGCCTATGTTTTCCTCTAAGAGTTTGATAGTTTCTGGCCTTACAATTAGGTCTTTAATACATTTTGAGCTTATTTTTGTGTATGGTGTTAGGGAGTGATCTAATCTCATACTTTTACATGTACCTGTCCAGTTTTCCTAGCACCACTTATTAAAGAGGCTGTCCTTTCTCCACTGTACATTCCTGCCTCCTTTATCAAAGATAAGGTGACCATATGTGCGTGGGTTTATCTCTGGGCTTTCTCTCCTGTTCCATTGATCTATCTTTCTGTTTTTGTGCCAGTACCATACTGTCTTGATTACTGTAGTTTTGTAGTATAGTCTGAAGTCAGGGAGCCTGATTCCTCCAGCCCCGTTTTCTTTTTTTTTTTTTAAAAACATCTTTATTGGAGTATAATTGCTTTACAATGGTATGTTAGTTTCAGCTTCACAACAAAATGAATCAGTTATATATACACATATGTTCCCATATCTCTTCCCGCTTGCGTCTCCCTCCCTCCCACCCTCCCTATCCCACCCCTCCAGGCTGTCACAAAGCACCGAGCTGATCTCCCTGTGCTATGCGGCTGCTTCCCACTAGCTATCTACCTTACGTTTGGTAGTGTATAGCCTCTTTATCGCTTTGTCACCGTTTACCCTTTCCCCTCCCCATAGCCTCAAGTCCATTCTCTTGTAAGTCTGTGTCTTTATTCCTGTTTCACCCCTAGGTTTTTCATGACATTTTTTTTTCCTTAAATTCCATATATATGTGTTAGCATACGGTATTTGTCTCTCTCTTTCTGACTTACTTCACTCCGTATGACAGACTCTAGGTCTATCCACCTCATTACAAATAGCTCAATTTCGTCTCTTTTTATGGCTGAGTAATATTCCATTGTATATATGTGCCACATCTTCTTTATCCATTCATCCGATGATGGACACTTAGGTTGTTTCCATCTCTGGGCTATTGTAAATAGAGCTGCAATGAACATTTTGGTACATGACTCTTTTTGAATTATGGTTTTCTCAGGGTATATGCCCAGTAGTGGGATTGCTGGGTCATATGGTAGTTCTATTTGTAGCTTTTTAAGGAACCTCCATACTGTTCTCCACAGTGGCTGTATCAATTTACATTCCCACCAACAGTGTAAGAGGGTTCCCTTTTCTCCACACCCTCTCCAGCATTTATTGTTTCTAGATTTTTTGATGGTGGCCATTCTGACTGGTGTGAGATGATATCTCATTGTCGTTTTGATTTGCATTTCTCTAATGATTAGTGATGTTGAGCATTCTTTCATGTGTTTGTTGGCACTCTGTATATCTTCTTTGGAGAAATGTCTATCTAGGTCTTCTGCCCATTTTTGGATTGGGTTGTTTGTTCTTTTGTTATTAAGCTGCATGAGCTGCTTATAAATTTTGGAGATTAATCCTTTGTCAGTTGCTTCATTTGCAAATATTTTCTCCCATATGAGGGTTGTCTTTTTGTCTTCTTTATGGTTTCCTTTGCTGTGCAAAAGCTTTTAAGTTTCATTAGGTCCCATTTGTTTACTTTTGTTTTTATTTCCATTTCTCTAGGAGGTGGGTCAAAAAGGATCTTGCTGTGATTTATGTCATAGAGTGTTCTGCCTATGTTTTCCTCTAAGAGTTTGATAGTTTCTGGCCTTACATTTAGGTCTTTAATCCATTTTGAGCTTATTTTTGTGTATGGTGTTAGGGAGTGATCTAATCTCATACTTTTAAATGTAGCTGTCCAGTTTTCCCAGCACCACTTATTGAATAGGCTGTCCTTTCTCCACTGTACATTTCTGCCTCCTTTATCAAAGATAAGGTGACCATATGTGCGTGGGTTTATCTCTGGGCTTTCTCTCCTGTTCCATTGATCTATCTTTCTGTTTTTGTGCCAGTACCATACTGTCTTGATTACTGTAGCTTTGTAGTATAGTCTGAAGTCAGGAAGCCTGATTCCTCCAGCTCCGTTTTTCATTCTCAAGATTGCTTTGGCTATTCGGGGTCTTTTGTGTTTCCATACAAATTGTGAATTTTTTGTTCTAGTTCTGTGAAAAATTCCAGTGGTAGTTTGATAGGGATTGCATTGAATCTGTAGATTGCTTTGGGTAGTAGAGTCATTTTCACAATGTTGATTCTTCCAATCCAAGAACATGGTATATCTCTCCATCTATTTGTATCATCTTTAATTTCTTTCATCAGTGTCTTATAATTTTCTGCATACATTTGTCTCCTTCGGTAGGTTTATTCCTAGATATTTTATTCTTTTTGTTGCAGTGGTAAATGGGAGTGTTTTCTTGATTTCACTTTCAGAATTTTCATCATTAGTGTATAGGAATGCAAGAGATTTCTGTGCTTTAATTTTGTATCCTGCAACTTTACCAAATTCATTGATTAGCTCTAGTAGTTTTCTGGTAGCATCTTTAGGATTCTCTATGTATAGTATCATGTCATCTGCAAACAGTGACAGCGTTACTTCTTCTTTTCCGATATGGATTCCTTTTATTTCCTTTTCTTCTCTGATTGCTGTGGCTAAAACTTCCAAAAGTATATTGAATAAGAGTGGTGAGAGTGGGCAACCTTGTCTTGTTCCTAATCTTAGTGGAAATGCTTTGTTTTTCACCATTGAGGATGATGTTGGCTGTGGGCTTGTCATATATGGCCTTTATTATGTTGAGGAAAGTTCCCTCTATGCCTACTTTCTGGAGGGTTTTATCATAAATGGGTGTTGAATTTTGTCAAAAGCTTTCTCTGCATCTATTGAGATGATCATATGGTTTTTCCCCTTCAATTTGTTAATATGGTGTATCACGTTGATTGATTTGCGTATATTGAAGAATCCTTGCATTCCTGGAAAAAACCCCACTTGATCATGGTGTATGATCCTTTTAATGTGCTGTTGGATTCTGTTTGCTAGTATTTTGTTGAGGATTTTTGCATCTATGTTCATCAGTGATATTGGCCTGTAGTTTTCTTTCTTTGTGACATCCTTGTCTGGTTTTGGTATCAAGGTGATGGTGGCCTCGTAGAATGAATTTGGGAGTGTTCCTCCCTCTGCTATATTTTGGAAGAGTTTGAGAAGTATAGGTCTTAGCTCTTCTCTAAATGTTTGATAGAATTCGCCTGTGAAGCCATCTGGTCCTGGGCTTTTGTTTGTTGGAAGATTTTTAATCACAGTTTCAATTTCAGTGCTTGTGATTGGTCTGTTCATATTTTCTATTTCTTCCTGATTCAGTCTTGGCAGGTTGTGCCTTTCTAAGAATTTGTCCATTTCTTCCAGGTTGTCCATTTTATTGGCATAGAGTTGCTTGTAGTAATCTCACATGATCCTTTGTATTTCTGCAGTGTCAGTTGTTACTTCTCCTTTTTCATTTCTAATTCTATTGATTTGAGTCTTCTCCCTTTTTTTCTTGATGAGTCTGGCTAATGGTTTATCAATTTTGTTTATCTTCTCAAGGAACCAGCATTTAGTTTTATTGATCTTTGCTGTAGTTTCCTTCATTTCTTTTTCATTTATTTCTGATCTGATTTTTATGATTTCTTTCCTTCTGCTAACTTTGGGGTTTTTTGGTTCTTCTTTTCTCTAATTGCTCTAGGTGCAAGGTTAGGTTGTTTATTCGAGATGTTTCCTGTTTCTTAAGGTAGGATTGTAATGCTATAAACTTCCCTCTTAGAAGTGCTTTTGCTGCATCCAATAGATTTTGGTTCGTCGTGTCTCCATTGTCATTTGTTTCTAGGTATTTTTTAATTTCCTCTTTTATTTCTTCAGTGATCACTTCGTTATTAAGTAGTGTATTGTTTAGCCTCCATGTGTTTTTATTTTTTACAGATCTTTTCCTGTAATTGATATCTAGTCTCATAGCGTTCTGGTTGGAAAAGATACTTGAAACAATTTTAATTTTCTTAAGTTTACCAAGGCTTGATTTGTGACCCAAGATATGAACTATCTGGAGAATGTTCCATGAGCACTTGAGCAAAATGTGTATTCTGTTGTTTTTGGATGGAATGTCCTATAAATATCAACTAAGTCCATCTTGTTTAATGTATCATTTAAAGCTTGTGTTTCCTTATTTACTTTCATTTTGGATGATCTGTCCATTGATGAATGTGGGGTGTTAAAGTCCCGTACTATGAATGTGTAGTAAGATTTCCCCTTTTATGGCTGTTAGTATTTGCCTTATGTATTGAGGTGCTCCTATGTTGGGTGCATAAATATTTACAATTGTTATATCTTCTTCTTGGATCGATCCCTTGATCATTATGTAGTGTCCTTCTTTATCTCTTCTAATAGAAAGAAAGAAAGGAGGGAGGGAGGGAGGAAGGAAGGAAGGAAGGAGGGAAGGAAGGAAAAGAAAGAAAATAAAGTAAAATAAAATAAAGTAAGATAAAATATAATAAAGTTATTAAAATAAAAAAATTATTATTAAGAAAAAAAACTAAAGAAAAAACAAACAAAAAAACGAACGGATAGAACCCTAGGACAAATCGTGGAAGCAAAGCTATACAGACAAAATCTCACACAGAAGCATATATATACACACTCACAAAAAGAGTAAAAGGGGAAAAAAATCATAAATCTTGCTCTGAAAGTCCACATCCTCAATTTGGGATGATTCATTGTCTAAAGGAGGGAAGGAAGGAAAGAAAGAAAGAAGATAAAGTAAAATAAAATAATTAATATAAAAAATAATTAAGAAAAAAAATTAAAAAAAAAACAAGAAAAAAAAAAAAGGAAGGATAGAACCCTAGGACAAATGGTGGAAGCAAAGCTATACAGACAAAATCTCACACAGAAGCATACACATACACACTCACAAAAAAGAGGAAAAGGGGAAAAAATCATAAATCTTGCTCTCAAAGTCCACCTCCTCAATTTGGGATGATTCGTTGCCTATTCATGTGTTCCACAGATGCAGGGTACATCAAGTTGATTGTGGAGCTTTAATCCGCTGCTTCTGAGGCTGCTGGGAGAGATTTCCCTTTCTCTTCTTTGTTCTCACAGCTCCCAGGGGCTCAGCTTTGCATTTGGCCCCGCCTGTGCGTGTAGGTCGCAGGAGGGCGTCTGTTCTTTGCTCAGACAGGACGGGGTTAAAGGAGCAGCTGATTCGGGGACTCTGGCTCACTCAGGCCGGGGGGGGGGGGAGGGAGGGGCACGCGGAGGGGGGGGCACGCAGTGCGGGGCGGGCCTGCGGCGGCAGAGGCCGGCGTGACGTTGCACCAGCTTGAGGCGCGCTGTGCGTTCTCCTGGGGAAGTTGTCCCTGGGTCCTGGGACCCTGGCAGTGGCGGGCTGGACAGGCTCCCCGGAAGCGGGGTGTGGATAGTAACCTGTGGTCGCACACAGGCTTCTTGGTGGCTGCATCAGCAGCCTTAGCGTCTCATGCCCGTCTCTGGGGTCCGCGCTTTTAGCCGCGGCTCGCGCCTGCCTCTGGAGCTCCTTTAAGCAGCGCTCTTAATCCCCTGTCCTCGCGCACCAGGAAACAAAGAGGGAAGAAAAAGTCTCTTGCCTCTTCGGCAGCTCAAGACTTTTCCCCTGACTCCCTCCCGGCTAGCTGCGGTGCACTAACGCCTGCAGGCTGTGTTCACGCCGCCAACCCCAGTCCTCTCCCGGCGTTCCAACTGAAGCCCGAGCCTCAGCTCCCAGCCCTGCCCACCCCGGCGGGTGAGCAGACAAGCCTTTCGGTCCGGTGAGTGCCAGTCGGCCCTGATCCTCTGTGCGGGAGTCTCCCCGCTTTGCCCTCCGCACCCCTGTTGCTGTGCTCTCCTCCGCGGCTTCGAAGCTTTTCCCCTCTGCCACCTGCAGTCTCCGCCCGCGAAGGGGCTTCCTAGCGTGTGGAAATCTTTCCTCCTTCACGGCTCCCTCCCACTGGTGCAGGTCCCGTCCCTATCCTTTTGTCTCTGTTTATTTTTTTTTCTTTTGCCCTACCCAGGTACGTGGGGGCGTTTCTTGCCTTTTGGGAGGTCTGAGGTCTTCTGCCAGCATTCAGTAGGTGTTCTGTAGGAGTTGTTCCACGTGTAGATGTATTTCTGGTGTATCTGTGGGGAGGAAGGTGGTCTCCGCGTCTTACTCTTCCGCCATCTTCCCGGAAGCCCTCTAGAAAATGTAGTTTTAAGCCCTGGATTTGATTTGGCAAAGAGAGTATTTTTAAAGTTAGCAAAAATTATGTAATTTTCTCTCTCACCAAAGAAGTGATGGACAGGACCAGAGATTGCCTTTTTATTTTTTTTTTGGATTCATACAGAAAGACTTGCCCTACAGGAAGATGCTGTCCCAAACTCAGAGAGCGTTTTGGGTATTACAAATTTTGCAAAAAATTCAAGGCATACAGGAGAGGGAGGTTTTATATTACCTCGAACAATAGCGAGTGCAATGGAACACCTGTCAAATGAACCTGGCTTTCCTTCCAGCAGCAGCAGCATTGAAATTTTCAAGGTGTGGTGAATTATTATCCACCATCTGTTTTGCAATATGTTAATTCTTCTTGAACCAAAATCACAATCCAGCAAATGAGCTCTTAGCAAAGCAACAAGTCATCATTCATATGAGGCTATAGAAAGAACTTGAGCCAGAAATTATTAGCACAAATGCTTTGCCAGAAACAGAGTGGAATCTTATTAAAGACCAGAGAAAATGGTCAATTAGCTAATGAGACACAAAATAAGCAGTCAGTGATGGGAAGAGGGGAAAATAGTATCTACAGAGGTTAAACTAGAGGATGTTATTCTGTTTTATCCTTCAGAAAACAATTACCACCTCTATAAAAATTTTCATGTGACATTTGTTGATGGTTGCTGTGTGAGTGTGCCCCAGAGTTGTGAAATGTAGTTGTGCTGGGTTTTTCTTTGTCCTGTGACTGTAGTAAGATTATTGTGTAGAGAACTTGTACCTAAAATCCATTCTTTATTTATATGTGATATACAATTGAACTTGAGATGAATAGCATATTTTGCGGGTATTTTATTTAAATAAATAAATATCTGTGTAGTATAATCCATAAATATATATTGTCTTTTAGGAATTATAGAAAAGTTTTAGTTATTGATATTGACTGGGACTACTTTTCCTTATGAATTATGGATTAATCTATAGCTATATCATATAAATAATATAAACAGATCAACACTAATGCATTTTGTATTAAGCTATGAGATAACAGGTGATTTTTAATATAATGTGTGCTTCACAAAATTCATTTGCAAATAAAATTTTATTATTAAAATCATTTGCTGATGTATTTTAAAATTGTAGATTTTTCAAAGTAGGAAATTTAACTATCTTAAATTTATTATCTAAATTGCTAAATATAATATGCAGTATATTTAATAATTTTCCTTCAGCTATTTATTTGGCTGTAAATCTTTGGTGTTTTAAATAAAACTTATATTCTTTCTCTTAAATCTTCCTGAACTATGCACACCACCTGTTCTATTATGAATACATAACAGAGATAAAAAGAAATGAAGTGAAAATTGTCTAGTGACTGGACTGTTTAATAATTCCTTCCTGAAATTTAAGATTAGGATTCTGAAAATTTGGGGGATGTGTTAAGTTTGAGTTAAGGGACTAAAGAGGATATACTGGAAAATATGAGTGGGTCTCAAGTATGATTCTGAGATCTCTGATAAATGTATACGTACATCTAAGCCTATGTATACTTCATGTATATATGCATGTTTTGTACTTACATCCCTATGTATAGCTATCTATGCCTACACATTTACAGTAATTCAAACAATAGACAGCACATCAAATGGACTGTATATTATATTTTACATATGTAAAAATTTTTAAAAGCCTTGAATTCAATACAATTAGTTCCAATTTCTTTGCTTTTTGGACGTCTGAGATGATGTCTGCTGATGTTGCTGATGATTTTGGTGATAAATAAAGAGAAGTAGATTTTCCTGGGAAGAATTGTCCTCCCACTCTTGGGTCTCCAAGTTCTTAGGTTTTCTTTGTTCTACTCGGAACTTGAAGTTGTGAGATTATTTCTTGAGAAGGCTTACCATCTTTTGGGTGTGTTTGAATGGCACTGACTAAAGCCCAGAGTATCTTTTCTTTCTTTTTTTTTTTAAATGACATTGTGTGTTTGTTTGCTAATCATATTATAATATATAATTTAATTATAGGACATTGGGGGAATTAAAAAGGATAAAGGAAGAAAATAAGTTATTCATAATCCCTATCATCCCAAAACAGCCGTTATTATCATTTTGGTACACATCCTTCCAAATATATAGTTTAAAGCTTTTCAGACATCATAATTCTAAAGGCATAAGTAAAGTTAAAGCAACAGTAGTTATCATAAACTTCACTGGCTTGAGCTCCCTCCAGCAGATGTAAGAGTCTAAGCCCTCTTCAGTACTACACCATGTTATTTTGGCATGGCCCGGAAAGACTCTTATGGCCTCATTACATGTCCTCCACACCCTGACATCACCTGCAAAACCACTTGGATGACAGCTCTTCAGCTACCTTGATGTCATGGCTTGGCCTTTTGGGTAATCAGCCCCCATCCAAGAGCCCACAAAGAGTCACTGTTAGAACAAAAGCCATTTCTATTACTGAGGAAATTCCAAGGGATTTAGGAGCTCTATGTCAGACCCTCCTATCCCTCAGGAAATTATAACAGCCTTAGGAGCTCTGTGTCAGGAACAGAGGCAGATACCAACATATATATTTACTATCGTTCCACATTTATTCACACTCGTTTTGACCTATTCAGAAAACAACAATCTGTACTACCTATGAGGTTCTGAATATACCTGCCCTGCCCAATCCTACTTATTTGCACACCTCGACTATCCCCCTATGATCCTATACTTTGTGTTCAGCAGAAGCTTTCCCAAATCATGTCCTGGTCTTTTGCCAAAGTGGCATTTGAGACTCTGCCTTGATTTCTAATTACTTCATTTGCATCTGTATCTTCAAATTTTAACGTTAGCACGAGACAGGGTGCCATTGTCTAATTTCAGCTTCACTGAATTCTTTGTCCATTTTATTAGCTTCCTTTCAGCCCAAGAGCTCAGGACCACAAATGCTTTGCGGTCTCCTCCTTTTTTATTGCATTGTTTCCCCCTAAAGTCTTGTTAACTGTGCAAAACTATTGTACTTTTTATTTTTGGGGGTCATGCCACACGGCTCGTGGGATCTTAGTTCCCTGATCAGGGATTGAACCCGGGCCCTTGGCAGTGAAAGCACAGAGTCCTAACCACTGGACAACAAGGGAATTCCCTAAAACTATTGTATTTTTACTAACTAACCATGGTATCGTTCCTTTAACATTGTGGGTTTCTCTTCTGATCCATGCTACCCAGACAAAAGAAAAAATGAATGCTCACCGAGTGATTCTCTTTGAAAGTCTCTTTGCTCCTCCTTATAAAACTGTATCAAATCACTGAAATCTCTTTCAAAGGCCCTGCCTTACTGTATGTAGTTTATGTACTAGATTCCTCTGTGTCATCACTCCTAAGATGTAAAGTGAGAATGATAATAATAATACTTATCTCATAGGGCTGTTATCAGCTTAAATGGGCTTACAGTATTACCTGGCACATACTAAGTGCTTAACAGTATCATTTAAATAACCATTACTATAATTATTGCTACACTGCTTCTCTCTAAGTGTGGGTTTTGTATTTTATTATGAATACATTGGGCTTTAGTATGAATATTAGTATGAATTAGTATGAATATTATAATAATATATTATAATATAATAATATTATATTAGTATGTATTAGTATAATAATAATATTAGTATGTATAGTAATTAGTATGTAATTAGTATACTTAGTATACTAATTAGTAGGTATACTAATTAGTACACTAATAATATTATTAGTATAATAATAATATTAGTATGAATATTAGTATGAATACACTGGGCTTTAGTATGAATATTTAGTATGTATTTTAGTGTGAGTACACTGGGCTTTAGTATGAATACAAATGGGAGGGGGCTAGAACTCTGCAAATAGAATCTATAGGATATCAAAGATGAATTACTGCCTTTTGTAATAACAATTAACTTAGATGGAAAATTTTCTTTGCTTCAGTATGTTCTACACAATGCTGGTTCTTGTTTTAATGATGTTGAGCTCTTCTGTATCCTAACTGTTCTGTATTTGTGTACCTTTATGGAGGCCAGCTCTCTTTCAGTCACAGTTGGTGTTCAGGTTTTCTAATGGTGAGAAGGACATTTTAAAATCCTTTCTGAGAGTCCTTATTGGGAATGGATTCCCCATTGTGTGGCATCATAAGATTTCCTGTTGTTAAAAGATAAGCTGAGGCATATTAAAACTTAAGAGTTTATTTCAACAAAAACTGATTAGAATCAAGCAACATCCAATCTAGCAAGTAGAAAGGACCTCTGAGGAACGGTACAAAATGAAAGACTTTTATAGGCAGAAGGGAGCAGGCACAAGGAAGTTATACTAGGCCATAAAGTGTGCTGGTTATTGCAAGTTTACTTTCCTTTAGGGGATGGCAGGGATCTATCAGGCAGATTACTAACCAGTGCTATCAGGTGATTCCTGACTGATTGGCTTATGATTCCATTTCTGATAGAGCCAAAACTGTAATTAACGTAAGTCTGTTTGTTGATGTGGGGCTTAGCATAAATGGTTCCATTTTGGGTCTGATTATCTTGTTTTTAACACTGTGTAACACCATTAAGCCTGAGATCCGCAGCTGATGAGCCCTACTGTCTTGATGTTCACCATCTTTTGTCTTCCTAAAGCACCGCATAATCATAATATATTTTCACCAGGTTAGGAGGCTGTTACCAACTGTGCAGTTGGCAAGAGGCAGAAGAACAAGCCTGGAGGTCAGTGATCCAGAGTTGCATTTCACTTCATGAGGAAGTCATAAAACAAAGCAACGGATCCAACATGCACGCAGTTGTGGAAGAGATACGGACACAATTCCATGTGCCCTCAGTGAAGGAATACAGGTCCCCTTCTCCTCCCAAAGGTGAGCTCCTCAAGGACAGGAGACCTGTCTTAAGCATCTTAGTATTTCTGTGCCTGTCTAAGTGTAATCAGATGCCTTCCATGGACCTGAATCTGTGGCAAGGCGCCTACCTGATCTCCTCAAATTCCCATCAGCGCCTGAGGGCTAGGCAGTGATAGACTCATTGAAGAGCCACGTTGGGGGAGCTCTGCTTGGTTAAATAGAGAGTGGCAGAATGAGGAGCCAGATTCAGGTCTGATGACCACAGTGCTTTGACAGGTAGGTAGTGGGGTCCTGGAGCTGGGCTGCCGGGTTCAGATCATGGCTCGGTCACTCACTAGCTGTGTGAATTTAGGCCAATCTCTTAATCTCTTTGCTTCTCCATTCCCAAGATATAAAATGGGGACAATAACAATCTTCAGGGATGTTATCGGCTGAAGATTACAGCATTGCCTGGCATATACTAAGTATTCAAGAAATATCAGCTAAAGTAACTATTACTACTACTACTACTATACTACCTTTCTCTAAGTGGGCTTTATATTTTAGTCTGAGGGCACTGGACTCAATAGGGAGCTAGAACTCTGAAAACAGAATCTGCAGGATATGAAAGATAATATTACTGCCTGACCTCCTTTAGTATCTCTTAGTATCTTTCCTTCCATTATGTTTGGATTTCTGGCTCAGTTTGAGTCATTCCCTAGAAAGAGACAGAATGTACTAAAATTCCACCTGGGTAACAGTTTCAACAGTAAACAGTGTGTCTGTCCATAGGAAGTCATAAAAATTCATGGAAAATTTCATCTTAAGAGTATAACTGATCCAACAAAGGAAAAGCACAGGCAGTGATACATATTTGCTAACTTTTTCTGGGCATTCCATTTCCCAAGATAAATACGCAATTCTGAATATTTTAATCCATTAAGATTTTCATTTTATAAATTGCTGAGTAAATTATGTATTTTCTAGGCAGAAAAGCTCAAGGAATCCAATCCTTCTAATTTAATTTACTTTCCTTAAATAATGGTTGAATAAATATTAAAATGAAAATATTCTTTTCTTTTAAGCAAGGAAGAGATTTATATTTATTGCATTTCTTCCTTGACCAGATTAATTTTGTCCTTCCAGTTCACTACTCAGTGGTGAATTTAGAGACACATGGTGTTGATCATTTCTTTTAGGGTTTACAACTGTTCTGTGGGTGTGCTTGGGTATTAAGAGAATGTGGGGACAGTGGGAGAGGTTGTTGTGTTTCGCATATTTTGTTTCTTTCGTTAGAAAAACATTTTTAGAAGTGCACAGATATTCTGTACTTTTCAAAGATATGAAAGGTGATCTTTATATCCAGAAAAAAGTATGTTTGGGAAAAAAACCATAACCACCTATGGCTTTTTAAAATGAATTTTAGAAATTTCCTTGTGTATTCAGATTTCTCATGCCATAAAGTTACTCTTTTCCCCCCTTTCCATATACTGTGGAAAGGAAGGAAAGAAGGAAATCAATATTCACAGTCCACACTTAAGGGGTGGGGTGTTAGGCTCCACCTCCTTGACTGTGGCATATCTGCACAAATTATTTGGAATTCTGCTGGGGAAAGTTGTCTATTCTCCCCAATTTATTTATTTATTCAGTCACTTACATCAGCATGGATTCATGAGTGCTCATGGGTATATATTTTAAGTTATAACCTAATATTACTTTATTAATTTTGTTGCTCAAGTTTTTCCAGCTTTGTTGCTCAAAGTTCCATTGGGAGCTCTTTCATTTGGTTCTAGATCCCTTTGACATACCTACATCATTGTTATTTATTATTAGTCTTTTTTTTTTTTTTTTTTTTTTTGCGGTACGCGGGCCTCTCACTGTTGTGGCCGCTCCCGTTGCGGAGCACAGGCTCTGGACGTGCAGGCTCAGCGGCCATGGCTCACGGGCCCAGCCGCTCACGGCATGTGGGATCTTCCCGGACTGGGGCACGAACCCGTGTCCCCTGCATCGGCAGGCGGACTCTCAACCACTGCGCCACCAGGGAAGCCCCTTATTAGTCTTTTTTAAAGCACCTCCTTATTTTCTGATACT
This sequence comes from Leucopleurus acutus, assembly GCF_964270905.1. NCBI lineage: Eukaryota > Metazoa > Chordata > Mammalia > Artiodactyla > Delphinidae > Leucopleurus > Leucopleurus acutus. Next base: position 60,481,161 of record NC_139142.1, on the reverse strand, counting down.
ATAGGATGCTCCAGGCTCATCTTGTGTATTTCCTGCCCCAGTCCTAGAATCAGCCATTTCTCCCAGGAGCCCTGTTTTTTTCTGAAGGATGGTATTTAAAAGCAAGATCTGGGCACTGATTGTGCTCCTACTGGGCACTCTCAGCTGAAAGAACAGGAGATATATGTGTGTATTCTAACCTATGTATATACACCTATCTAAAAATACTTGGATATGTAACCAACTGTATCTATATGACAAAGCTGATCCAGTGAGTTCTTACTGATGTTTCCAACTCTTATTATTTCATGGATCATTCTAGTTTTCTTCCCTTCCTTATCTCTAAGGTCCCACTCCCCCCATCTGTCATCCGTTTACTTAATTTTTCACTTCTGGCATACACATACAGTGCTTTCAGAAGTGTTAACACATAATCCAATGGGAAACAACTTTATTACAGTGCTATGTCCAGTTCCTATTGCCTTTACTCTTACAGACTCCATTCATTTCCAGAGTTATTTAGGTTGCCAACTTATTCCCCTACCCACGTCAGTGAGGGTGTTTCATAAATTTATAAGACATTTAGATTCTTTTGCCACATCCTGCATTCTCTGTTGTGATCCTACCACCTCCTAGATTGATTTTTTAAAATTTTGCATACATTGAAGTTTGCTCTTTGTGCTATAAAGTTCTGTGGGTTTTGTCAAATGCTTAATAGTTTGCATTCACCATTACAGTATCACACAAAATAGTTCTACCACCCTAAAAAGTAATCCTTTGTGCTATACCTGTATAATCACCTCCTCCCCCTGAGTCCTTGGCAACGACTCATCTATTTACCATTTCTATTATTTTACCTTCTTCAGGCTGTTATATGATTGGAATCATACAGTACCTAGCTTTTTCAGACTGGCTTTTTTCACTTATCAATGTGCATTCAAAATTCATCTATGTCTTTTTGTGGCTTGATAACTCTTTTCTTTTTATTGCTGAATAACATTCCATTTGGTGTATATACCAGTTTGTTTATCTATGCTTACAGAAGGCATCTTGGTTGCTTCCAGTTCTTGTTGATTATGAATAAAGCTTCTATAAACTTTCACATGCATTTTTGCATGGACATAAAGCTTTCAAATCAGTTGGGAAAATACTTAGAAGTGCAATTGCTGAATTGGATGGTAGGGCTACATTTAGTTTTGTGAGAAACTGCTGAACTCTCTGCCAAAGTGTCTTCCAAAGTGGCTGTACCATTTTTCATTCCCATAAACAATGAATGAGACGTCCTGTTGCTCCATATCCTCACCAGTCCTTGGTATTGTCAGCTTTTGGTTTTAGTCATTCTAATATGTGTTTAGTGGTATCATATTGTTGTTTTAATTCGAAATTGCCTAATGACAGATAATGTTGAGAGTCTTTTCATATACTTATTTGCCATCTGTATATTTTCTTTGGGGAGATGTTCAGATCTTTTGCCCATTTTTTTCATTGAGGTGTTTGCTTTTAAGAGATCTTTGTATATTTTGGATACAAATCTTTAATCAAATACATGTTTTGCAACTATTTTCTCCTTGTCTGTGGTTTGCCTTTTCATTCTCTTAAGAGTGTCTTTCTTAGAGAATGCAGCTTTTAATTTTAACAAACCCCAATTTATCAATTTTTTCTTTTGTGGATCATGCTATTGGTGTTGTGTTAAAAAACTTATCACCAAACCTAACATCGTGCAAAACTTCCTGAAGAAGTTTTATAGTTTTGCATCTTACATTTAGTTTTATTATACATTTTGAGTTAATTTTTATGTAAAATGTAAGATCTGTGTCTAGGTTTATTTATTTTTTGCATAGGGGCATCCAGTTGTTCTGGCACCATTTATTGAAAGACTGTTCTTTTTCTATTGAATTGTCTTTGTTCCTTTGTCCAAGTTCAGTTGACTATATGTGTGTAGGTCTAGTCTGGGCTCTTTATTCTGTTCCATTGTGCTATGTATCCTTTTGCTGAGATGATGCTATTTTGATTACTGTGGCCTTAAAATAAGTCTTGAAATCGAGTAAGGTTAGTCCTCCAACATGGTTCCTCCTCTTCTCCTTCTTCCTCTCCTTCTCCTTTTTCTCTTTCTCCTCTTCCTCCTCCTGCATCTCTTCCCCTCCTCCCCTTCCCCTCCTCCTCCTGTTCCTCCTTCTCCTCTTCTTTCTTTGGTACTGGGTTGGTTGTTCTAGGTCTTTTGCCTTTCCATATAAACTTAAGAATCAGTTTGTTGACATCTACAAAATAGTTTGCTGGTATTTTGATTGGGATTGCATTATATCTGTAGATCAAGTTTGGAAGAATTGACATCCTAATTAACAATATCGAGTTTTCAATCCATGAACATTGCTCCATTTATTTAGATAGGCTTTCATTTTTAAGCAATCACTGTTTTATTGTTTTCTGTATACAGGTCCTGCACATATTTTGTTAGATTTAAACCTAAGTGTTTCATTTTGGGAGGATGCTACTTTAAATGGTATTGTCTTATTAATTTCAAATTCCAGTTGTTTATTGCTGGCATGTATATAGGAAAGTAATTGACTTCTGTGTATTAACTTCATATCCTGTGACTTGCTATACTTGCTTATTAGTTCCAGAAGTGTTTTGATCATTCTTTGAGATTTTCTACATTGTATATCTTGTCATCATGAATAGAGACAGTTTCAATCTGTACACTTTTTATTTCTTTTTCTTGTTTTATTCCACTAGCTAGTACTTATTGTATAACATTGAATTTGAGTGGTGAGAGAGAAATCCTTATCTTGTTTTTAGTGTTGGGGAGCAAGTGATCAGTATTTATTTCACCATTAAATATTATGTTAACTTTATGTTTTTTATAGATGTTATCAAATTGGGGAAGTTCTCCTTCATTCCTAGTTGGCTGAAAAAAATTTTTTTTTTATCATGAATGGGTTGGACTTTATCAAATGCTTTTCTGTGTCAGTTGGCATAATAATATGATTTTTCTTCTGTAGTCTGTTGATTTGGTGGATTATATTGATTGATTTTCAAGTGTTGAACCAGCTTTGCCTACTTGGAGTAAATACCACTTGGTCATGGTGTATAATTCTTTTTAAACATTGTCAGATTCAATTTGGTAATATTTTGTTGAGGATTTTTACATCTATATTCGTGAGAAATAATGGGCTGTAGTTTTTGTTTCTTGTACCATCTTTCTCTGCTTTTGGTATTAGAGTAATGCTAACCTCATAGAATGAATTAAGGAATATTCCCTCTGCTTCTGTTTTCTTTAGGAGATCAGTGTCATATCTGTTTCTGACACTTGCTTTCTCTCCTTAGACTATTTCTTCTTGCCTTTTGGTGTGCCTTGGAATTTTTTGTAGGAAGCTGTATATGTTGTATTGGATAATAGGACCTGGGGAAATAAGCCTTCACTGTGATGATTTATGTTAATATGCAGTTGGGCTGTATTTGCTCTTGATAAAGGTGCCAGACACTTTAAATTCCTCTTATCTCCCCTCTTGACTTGGGTGCCCTGCTCTTATCTCCCCTCTTGACTTTGGGTTTCCCTAAGTCCTTCTCCTCCAAGAGGATCTGTGTCTTGAAGTTTTTTCAGCTATAATCCACTGGTATCACACTGGAGTCTCCCTGGTGTGTGATATTTTGTGGGCCTGTGTCTATGGCCTGAGATCCTCACAAGAGTTTTTTTTTTAATAGCTTCTCCTCTCTCCCCCACCTCCCCTAGATGAGACAGGAAGGCTGTGAGGGCTGGAGTCCCAGGGCTTGGAAACGAGCTCTGGTAGAGTCTTTTGTTCTGGAGAGTAGGTCTTTGCTATATAGAAGACTCTGGATGTATTTCACAAGGATTCCTCTTCTTTTCCTCCTACCAGAGACACCAGGGCATTTTTCTAATTATTCAAGGTTACCATTTAAGTGTTTTTACAAGTTTATAGCTCCAGTGGTTTCTGCTATAGACAGGCAGATTTTGACTGTCACTCCCTGGATTTGCCCATTTCTTCAGATTTGGGAGTGGTTGTTTCCCCTGCAAACTCAGTTCTTTCATGGGTTTAAGAAAAGTTATTCGTTTTCAGTTTCTTCAGCTTTTTCTTGTTGTAAGGATGGGGTAAAGAATTCTAAGCTTTTTGCATGTCGTAGCTGAAACTTCTAGTACATTTTTAGTGACTTATTATTTTATTCTATTAATTTGTTGCTTCTTAATAGGACATGACATATCTCTGCCTTGTCTTACCCATTCTCTCACCCCTCACTTCCAGCTCCCCACTAACCCATGTCCACATATTGTACTTGTCCCCTGTGGATCTCTGTAAGATTTTCTTTTCTATCTTGGCTTTTATTATCTATTAGTTTTAGTTTTTTCTTCTTAACATTTTTGATTCATCTTGAATTTATTTTGGTTGAAGGAGTGAGTTAGCCATCCATTTTTGGTTTTGCCGAAATGCCAGACCATTTTTTTGGATAAATCTATCTTTTCCCCACTGATATAAAAAATTTTACTTTTTGTATACTAAATTAAAAATATATATGATCTATTTCTGAACTCTTAAATTTGTTCTATTGATCTGTTAGTGTACTCCTGTGCCAGTACCAACTTTTTAATGTAGGTTTCATAGTGTAGTGAGTTACTAAGAAAAATAGTATTTTACAAATAGTAATGCATTAATGATATGCATTATTTTAAGAATAACTGATGTTGGTAATATTTATTTTGCTTTTCTATGAACAGGTATCTTTTTATTTATTCATCTTGCATTGTATCTGTTAGTAGAATTTTAAAAGTTATTTTTTTACATAGATCCAATATACTTCTTATATTTATTTTAACTATTTTATCTTTTCATTGTATTTTCTCAGCAGTAATTATTTGTATACAAGACAGCAATCGATTTGGGGACATTAATTTTATAACCAGAGATTTTGCTGAATTATCTCATTGTGTCTAATAGCTTTTTAGTTGTCTCTCTTGGGTTTACGGTTATGTAACCATATCATTTTCAAATAATGATAATTTTACATTTTCCTTTTTATTTTTGCCTCATTTATTTCTCCTGCTTAATGACAATGGCCAATCTTTTAAAGAACAATATTAACTAATAGAACACACTTCATTGTAATAAACTTTTTTTTAACCACAATTATCTCATTGTTTTGTTAAACTGTAAAATCCTTGGGGTAGGGACTTTTATTCCTAATGCTTAACATAATATAGGAATAAAAAATAAGTACTCAATAGGCAGCTGTTGAATGATCTAGGGCAAGGTAAGGTGAGCTAGGCTGAGCTAAGATACCCCACTCTAATACCTTAGCCTATGTGAAGTGAGTGTCCTTGAATGTCACAGAGATAGCTAAAGTGCCTCTTCATCAGACCCATGAAAGTCTGGTGTGAGTCCCATAGCTAGAACCTATGATTTTTGGCCACAATTGAAGCCTCAAAGATCTGTAGCCTTTGGGCCTGTCTCAGTTCAGTTGGAATGAGGGAACACTCCTGCCCTAGGTCAATCTTTTAGGCACTCTGCCCTGGAAGACAGAACTTTGAATTTTTAAAGATGGTGTATACAGAGGAGAAGCAGAAGTCAAAGTACTTTGTAGATTCTACACACTGTCCTGCAGCACAAGTCTCATGACATACTCACAGAAGCAGCAGGAACCTTCCTGGCTCCTGAATGGGACTCCAACAGCCATCTTGTGTTGGGAGTAGGAAGATGGAGGCAGAAGCTTGGCTTTTCTATGCATAATAAGCATCAATACTTTTTGAAGGACATGAAGAGGCAGACTTTTGTACAAGGCAACTTTGAGAGCTCTATCAGTGGGGCCTGCCTGGAAAATGGTCAGCGTAACAGAATGTCAGCAATGGGAACATGAAAAAGACAGCTCTTGGTTGGAATGAGACCAGAGTGAGAACAAGTGCAGTAAATAAACCAAAGACACCTGTATTCTTGGGTTATGAGCAGGAGCCAAAGTCATTTAATGACCTCTCAAATTAATGGGCAGACTTGAAGCCCAAAGGTTTTGGCTTGTGGCCTGATGGACAAGTGTCTCTGGCTTGGTACTGGCTCCTATAACCCTAATATGGTGGCCCAAGAATAGCGCTCTCCTTTTCAACTCTATTCCAGTAAGTTCTTTATCATGCATCCCTATTTCAGAGAAGATTGCTTCTTACTTTTCCATTAGAAAAATGAATATTATGATGGATTTCATTTTTCCATTGAAACTAATTGACCATGGACAATAATACTAAGCACTATATCTAGTCGAAAGGAAAGCAGTGGGATTTTGTTCACAAATTGCCATGGGGAGGCAGAGATCACAGCTCATTTGAGGAATCGAGGCTTCTGATTAGCGGTGCTACTTGAGGCAGGCAGGGTGCTTCTCAGTGTCCAGCAACTTATTCCCAAAAGGAGTTTGTGCATTTGTTCTTGCATTCATTAAGCCATTCATTCTTTCATGAAACTTGTTTGAGGTATATCATGCACAGAACTGTAGATTCAAAGATAAATAGACCATCTTCATGCTGGTGTGGATAATGTCACTTGCCTTTCTTGAGTATATAAAAATAATTTTGGTCATGAATCTCTATGGAAAACTTAAGGAAGCAATGATCCATCTTCCCAGGGGAAGACACATAAGCCCCCAATTTTCCATACAGTTTTGGGGGATGCACAGCCATATGATGCATGTCCATGGAGCCCCTCAGGTTGAGATCTCCACCAGGAATGCAATAGATATCAGTATCGATGGCAGAAGACTGTGAGCTTCACACATCAGAGTAGTGAAGACCATGTTCTTTGACCAAGCTCCTCTTTGACATTCCTTTCCCTTTTATCACCCGTCTGTCTCTGTTACTCTTATAATTTGAACTCTTAAATTTTTCTCTCTCTACAGTAGTATAATATTACTGAACACTGGTGAGGGCTTGGCTAGGGATGTACACTGAGTGTTTTGTAATATTGCCAGTTGGAAGTCTGTGTTTCTACAGCAGTGTTCCACCCCCAGAGAGCTGAAAGAGATTCTGGTTGGACTGATTCACAGTCTTGCCTAGGATTCCATGGCTTGTTAATGGTAGAGCCTGAACAGAGAATTCCTGATTCTCAGGTCTGTACCTTCATCACTGGCTTAGCTCTTATTCCACACCCTATTCCATCTTTAGTTCTATCTTCTGGCCTGAAAACTCCATGTAAGGTCTAACAGGCACTTTTTCTGAAGAGAGGTAAGAATTTGTTAGCCAGAGTTGTTAGAGACAAATATGGGGTTAGTGATGTATTTTCCTGATTACAGTGAATATGTTAATACAGTTCTCCACACCCGCCCCATCACACATCACACACAATTTCAAAGGCCACCAAAAATGTATCTCAAAAGAAACATTTTATCTTACTCAAGAGATAAAACAAAAACTTTTTTTGTGGTCCTAAATGAATACAGTTTTTTTTTCTGAAAAGATAGTTTTCTGAACAGAGCTTTCCTTTTTGTGATGTAGGACACTAGTGTTGCCCAAATAGAACAGGAAAAGGCAGAAGTTAGGAAATGAAATGCTCACAACCTCAGGGTCCAAATGGCATCACAGTGATTTCTCACATATTTTAACTTTCAGAAGACCCTAGAGACTGCTTTTATTGCACATTTTAAGGAGCCATCTGTCTTTTTACCAGAACTAGTATGTGTTCAAAACTTTAAATAATTTTTTTCCTGTGTCAAAGGACCAAAGTCACCCACTGTAGTTGCTAGTAGGAAATTCACAGGGTTCACAATGGAAGAAAGAGTCTTGGCACAGCCTAGAATCCTGGTACATCTGCTGCTATGGAAACTGCACTAGGTAGGCATTGCTTGTGTTTTCCTACCTCGGCTAAGAATAATCAATGCCATAAATCATCTTAGATGATATATCCTTTTAGGGATCTTCCTTTGGGTTTGCTGATATGGTGCCATTTAGAATTCATTATATTTCAATTGAGACTTCATTAAGAGGAAGGCTTCCTCCAAATCCATATTTTGCTGCCTGAGAATAAGAGTGAGGGACAAGATACGAAGAAACAGTGTTTTGCCTGGGGTAAAGCACTATGGCAACTATGTGAACGAAGTGGTTTAAGCCTCAAGAAAGTCTAAATATAACCACAAACACAGACGTATATAACGCAAGTTCAAGAATAGTTGAATATAAAGTACGCAGGGCTTGATATAGGAAAAGCATTCAATACAGTCAACTATTATCTACTAGTGTTCTTACTCCTACTGCTACTACTGCTTTTCAAATCAGATTTATAAAAATTATAGCTAACGTAATGGAAAAGCTGCTGAAGCTACTTTCACGTTGTGAAAGATGCTTTAATTTCCAAATAAATATAGGTCATCCTAGCAAGAACACAAGAATAGAAGAACCTCTAATTTTAAGTAAACCTGCCGGCAACAATTTTTCAAGTTTTTTGGGCAAATTGACAGCATCTCTTTGGAGGATTGTTAGTATTCAGGATTAGAAATAAGTATACTTGTTTCTCAGAAGTTGATCTAGAGAATTAGGTTTGGATTAGAGGACAATCTAGGTGCTGCTGGTGTTTTTAGATGAGGGTAATAGTAGTGGTAGGGGAGTAGGGAGAGGGCCTGGGAATGATCAGCAGTTCTCAAATTTGTGTGTGGAAGAATCACTTGGTGTGTCTGTTAAAAATGCAGATTTCTAGAAGCGAGTCCCCAGTGATTTTGATTGAGGGGTCCCTCAGGCAGCCACCCCATAGGCACACGTCCAGGCACTTCTCCTGCCCCATGCTCCCTCCCTCTGCCTTTCACTTCCCAGCTGCCAAGATCTTGGAAGCTTTGAAGCTCACCAAAGAAGGGAAATCCATTGAGAACAGTCTGTAAACCGTCAAGCAATTTCCAGATATTACATGCAGTCTGCCTGTCCCCTGCCTCAACCTGGGTTTCTTCCATTGGGTGAGTGGTCCTGGGTCTCACATTGGCATTGCTCATTTGGTTGATGAGGACATATTGACAGAGTTGTTACTGCTGACTGAGAAGATGACAGAGTAGAAGGACTTGAGCTCACCTCGTCTCACGAAAACACCAAATCACCACAAACTGCTGAATAACCATCGACAAAAAAGACTGGAACCTACCAAAAAAAGATATCCTACATCCAAAAACAAAGAAGAAGACAGTAGGAGGGGTAGGAGTGTTTGAAGACATAATAGCCGAAAACTTTCCTAACATGGGAAAGGAAACACTCACTCAAGTCCAGGAAGCACAGAGTCCCATACAGGATAAACACAAGGAGGAACACACCGAGACACCTGTTAATCAAATTGACAAAAATTAAAGACAAAGAAAAACTACTAAAAGCAACAAGGGAAAAGCAACAAATAACACACAAGGGAATCCCCATAAGGTTATCAGCTGAGTTTTCAGCAGATACTTTGCAGGCCGGAAAGGAGTGGCAAAATATATTTAAAGTGATGAAAGGGAAAAACCTACAACCAAGAATACTCTACCCAGCAAGTCTCTCATGCAGATTCAACAGAGAAATCAAAAGCTTTACAGACAAGCAAAAGTTAAGAGAATTCAGCACCACCAAACCAGCTTTACCACAAATGCTAAAGGAACTTCTCTCGGCAGAAAAGAAAAGGGCACAACTAGAAAGAAAATGGGAAAGTTCACCGGTAAAGGCAAACACACAGTAAAGGTAGGAAATCATCCACGCACACGTATGATATCAAAACCAGCAAGCATGAGGAGAGTACAAATGCAGGATATTGGAAAAGCATTTGAAATTAAGAGACCAGCAACTTAAAAACAATCTAGTGTGTATATATATCAAAACCCAATGATTTTTAACACCTTTATTAGAGTATAATTGCTTTACAGTGTTATGTTAGTTTCTGCTGTATAACAAAGTGAATCAGCTATATGCATACGTATATCCCCATATCCCCTCCCTCTTGCGTCTCCCTCCCACCCTCCTTATCCCACCCCTCTAGGTGGTTGCAAAGCACTGAGCTGATCTCCCTGTGCTATGCGGTTGCTTCCCACTAGCTATCTATTTTACATTTGGTAGTGTATGTATGTCAATGCTGCTCTCTCACTTTGTCCCAGCTTACCCTTTCCCCTCCCCATGTCCTCAAGTCCATTCTCTACGTCTGTGTCTTTATTCCTGTCCTGCCCCTAAGTTCATCAGAACCTTTTTTTTTTAGATTCCATATATATGTGTTAGCATATGGTACTTGTTTTTCTCTTTCTGACTTCACTCTGTATGACAGACTCTAGGTCCATCCACCTCACTACAAATAACTCAATTTCATTTCTTTTTATGGCTGAGTAATATTCCATTACATATACGTGCCACATCTCCTTTATCCATTCATCTGTCAATGGACACTTTGGTTGCTTCAGTATCCTGGTTATTGTAAATAGAGCTGCAATGAACATTGTGGTACATGACTCTTTTTGAATTATGGTTTTCTCAGTGTATATGCCCAGTAGTCGTATGGTAGTTCTATTTTTAGTTTTTTAAGGAACCTCCATACTGTTCTCCATAGTGGCTGTATCAATTTACATTCCCACCAACAGAGCAGGAGGGTTCCCTTTTCTCCACACCCTCTCCAGCATTTATTGTTTGTAGATATTTTGATGATGGCCATTCTGACTGGTGTGAGATGATATCTCATTGTAGTTTTGATTTGCATTTCTCTAATGATTAGTGATGTTGAGCATTCTTTCATGTGTTTGTTAGCAATCTGTATATCTTCTTTGGAGAAATGTCTGTTTAGGTCTTCTGCCCATTTTTGGATTGAAAACCCAATGATTTTGATTGAGAAGATAGAGAGTGTGGACCAAGAAGCTGCATTGTCAAGAATTTCCCCATCTGATTCTGATCAGCCAACCCATGTTCCATGCTGTGAAATGCTGGAGATCCCGTCTTGACTTTGACTTGTAGGCTAACACTTCTACATTCCATTCTGAGTAATTACAACTTACAAAATATACTCATTCTGTATCCCTGGGTAGTGGTAGTTTTCTTTTCAAATCACAATACGTCAACATGTTTGGTTTAATAATAAGTGCAATGAAATATGATTTATATTAAAAATTCAGATGATACAACTGCAGTATGACAATTTACAATAAACATTTTAGTGTGGTGTACAAATACAGAAAATATTTTTATTAAAATTTAATATTATACACTACTTCCTTCCTCCCCCATAAAAATGATCAGTTTCCAACATGTACCTCATTAGTATCCAAATGAGTATCCATTATTCTCAGGTTATTTATGGGTTACAACCAGTAATCTCCTACTTTATATCATCCACTCCTCAACTACATTAGTCTGTATTACAAACCAATCTCAAAATCTACATCTTTCAATAAAACATAAGAGCATAATGCTTTTGATCAATAACAGGCTGACAGAACTTAAATACAGTTTTCGCACAGAAGTCACATAATGTATTGATAGAAAAACTACTAGATTAATGGTACATTGTTTATCATGTTACCCCAGAGATGACAAATACCTTCCTTTCCACACTTAGGCAGACATTATTCATTGATCATACCACTCTTCCCAGCTAAATCACATGCTGCCTCAGAATCCTCTCCAGCAAAGGTGGTCACTACCAATCTATCAGAGTTGGCTTGAGGATAAAATTGTGTTTTCCATACCTGCTCTACACCAGACAAAAAGTAGTTCACTCTGTCATGTACTCACACATTCTCTCTCCATCCCCTCCACCCCGAAGCATTCAGAAACAAGTCATCCATATAACTCATAATAAGGTAAAGTCTTGGTAGAAGACCCTATTTCACCATAAATTAAATCAAGAACAAGGTTTCCTTGTTTGTAAAAGGAAGCATGGGGTTCCATGTCTTCTTTTGCTTTTCTAGAGATTCTCCCCATAGTGGCACATTTGTTCATAAACTTGCAACAGATAGTTCATATCTATCTATTGTTAAGAAGACAGTGATTTCAACCCACATATTGAAATTCATTAAAGTACTGAGGAATCAGGAAGCCTACCTTTCTCTTTGAAGTTCCAATTTAAAATAAACCAGCCAACAAAAAAATCCTAAATTATTTTAGGAAAGCATCATGTGTCTCAATTTAACCATTTTTAATGCTTAGTCAATGTCTTAGTCCATTCAGGCTGCTATAACAAAAATACCACAAACTGGGTAGCTTAAACAACAGAAGTGTATTTCTTACAGTTCTGGAGACTGGAAGTCTGAGACCAAGGCATGGATAGATTCACTGTCTGGTGAGGACCTGCTTTCTGTCTCATCTCACAGGTCATCTTTTTCCTGTGTTCCCACAAGACAGAAGGGGCAAAGGAGCTCTTTTCGGTCTCTTTTATAAGGGCACTCATCTCATTTATGAGGACTCTGCCCTCATAACCTAATCAACCTCCTCAAAGCCTCACCTCCAAATGCCAACACACTGGGGATTAGGTTTCAACATATGAATTTTTGGAGGGACATAACATTCAGTTTATAGCAGCAAAATTTTATTTCTTGTATTTTTCTATAAAATCTATATTTTGTTAGATTATAATGCTTATATCATGTTTTAAATTTAAAAATAAAATAATAATTTAGATAACAACATTCAGAAAAATCCATAAAATAAAATTAAAACCATCTATAAAAACACTATCCCGAAATAACCATTTTTGACACTTTGGTATATTTATCTCCATTCTATTTTCTATGTATCTTCATTTGAATGTGTCTTTTTCTTTTATTTTCCCACAATAACTGGCTAATTTGGGGCATAGAGTTTGTATCTTGCTTTTAAAAAGGTAATATTTCATGAAACATTTAATTTAAAATTAGAGTATAAAATTAAATTATCTTTTCAAAACATGTTTTTAATGTGCCTTAGTCTGGGTCCTCTGAGGAGCAAATGCCAAGAAATGATTAAACCTGCAAGGATTTTATTAGAAGTGCTTGTGTGAGAGAAAATAGAAAGGGAGTCAGATAAGACTGGGATAGCCATCATACCTCCATGCAAGTCTGACCAGGAATGAGTCTGTCCTAGTATTATATTTTGTCTCTTTGGTCATTAGCTGGGAGCAGGCCTTGGGAGGTATAGCTTCAGTGCAGGTGGAACAATGGATTTCAAAATGCGGCAGCCAAGTAGGCCCTTGGTCAATTATATTTTCTATAGTCGGAGGTCTATGAGGGACATTTTCATGGTCCCCACATTAAGGTCACATGATTGTCCATCATATGGATAGATTTTTTTTTCCTCCAGTCTTTTCCAACAATTCTGCATTAGTGATTATTTTCTTAGTTGGGTTCCTAGAAATGAAGTTGCTGGATCACAGTATGAAATTTATGTCTAAATATTTTATAATATACTTAATATTTCTAAATAGTTTTTCCAAATGAATTTCTATATAAACTATGATTTTTTTACTTGAATCTCTGCAGTTATTTTGAAGGTACACATCATTCAACTAGTGGCTATTTTAAGTTTTCAAAATAATTTTTTTAGTCTCTGTTTGACACCAGCCTGTAAAAGTTATTGAAGACATTGTCATGCCCTCCTTCTCTTTAATTTTTCTTATACTAACTTCTCCATCTTCATGAATATCATAGAGTTTGAGGCTAAGATTCTTGCTATTAAATTATGTTATTAAATTTCAAAAATACTTTCTTTAAGGTGTATATATATATTACATTAGTGATTAGTATAAAATCAGAAAGAATAGAGTGTTACTACCATAAATAAGCTGAAATAAACAAGTAAAAATCCTTTTTCTAAGAACCATACTTTGAAAGAGAATCACCTATTCTGGTTAACTGTGTCTTTTGATACCGGATTTTATGTTAACAGCAACATCGCAGGGGAAAGAGCTATCTTCACTGAAACACAATTTTCTTTAAAATTGATTTTGAACCAAGGAAACTTGGAGCTGATTTAACATGTTGTGCTGCACTACTGTGAGTTGGCCACAAAGAACTTCTTCCTCCCACTCATCAATGAAGTTCACTACTGGGTAGGAAGGCTGCCTTCTGTCTCCAGCGGTAGGGTGGTATCATCATTCTAATGAGGGTCAATTTCCATTTCTCCCACCTCTGTGCTGCATAATGCTTCACAGCAGAAATACTGTAACACAATTCTTGTGGCCACTTTGATGATAAAATGCTGATTCCCTGCTGAAAATATAATTCCACATCCATCTCTCTCCTGAGAAGAGAAAGTTTTAATCATCTCACATGAGGTATTAGCAGTGTGAGTAGACCCAAAACCGCAACAACCTGCATATGTTTCCAACACTGGGAAATGAATTCTTCTGTAAATGTAATTTTCTTATTTACCTACTGACATTTTTTTACTCCTTGTCAGGGAAATATGTCTCATTGTATCTATATCCTAAGGGCTAACCTACAAAATCCCAAAGAGGAGGCGAAGCAGGGGAACTGGCAGGGGTGTGGTGGCTGGTTAGTATCCTGTTAAAAGGATAACAGAATTGTCCTGTGCAATATTAACCACCCATAACACCATTTAGTCTGATAACAGCCAGCCCTGTGAATATTTAACTTTCACAATATTTGCTTTACTGATAGTGGGTCACTTTCATATATGAAATATAGCCTATTGCTTATTATTAATTAGACCCGAGTTGACCTTCAGAATTTAATATTCTTTCAACAGTGATATGTGTAATTTACTATGGTAGCATACATTCAAAATGTGAGAACGTTAGGATTTAAGACATCATAGGCTTGGAAAGAATCTTGATGGGTCATCTTATTTATTCATCCAACTGTCTATTGAAAATCATTTACATGCTAGGTGCTGGAGGGCATTCAGTGAAATATAAGATGCCTTCTACGCCTTATGTACTCAGGCTCTACTTTCAGGGGCAAATGAAATGACCTTGTATAAGAATACAAGGCAGTGCTGGTTGACAGACAATGAGACTCTTGAGTTCAGAGCAGAGTAAGGGTGATGTGAGAAGCAGGCAAAGACCTCGTAGAGGAAGGAACAGTTGGAGTGGCCGTGGAAGGGAGGGCGGGGCATAGATAGGCAGGCAAAGGGAACAGCAGGAAGCCAGACAGCACCTGCTGGTGATTGCAAGGACTTCGTGGACAGGTCTGCAGGTCGGCCAGCCTCGCAGCTGGCTCAGGCCATGGTGTGAGGTTGAAAGTCCTGACCGCTTTTTAGAACTGCTGATGGCTGAGGCAGGTGGTTACCTTTTGGAGGGACATACAGCTGCTTTGATCTAGTGATTTATAGAAGGCCTCTGTGATATGAACACAGGCTTATCATCTATGACTCTTCTCAAAGCACCCCATATTTTAGTCAAACACACTGCTTCCTGTTCCTTGTGGCTCAAATTTATTAACTAACATGATGTGAGTGCAGGTGCCGAAAGATAAGCTAGACCCTGAGGGCAGTATGCGATGCGGTGTCACGTCATGCTGAAAAGTTAGGACATTGATCATTAAGGTGTTAGAAAGCCACTGGGCTAGGGCTGGGCTTTTAATTGGGGGAATGCCGTAATTAGATTTGCGCTGTAAACAGATGACTGAGTACAGTGGCGATATCCACATCGTACGGTTGTTAATCACCAGAGTTCTGGAGGCAGACTGCCTGGGTTTGGATTCCTTCTCTGATCTTATGAACTCTGGCTTTATTAACTTCTCTAAGTCTCAGTGACCTCATCGGTAAAATGGGGATAAAAACCATTGCCTATCTTATAAATTTGTTGTGTGGATTA